>NC_058158.1:23167981-23256740 GCF_020080835.1 Cotesia glomerata | reverse complement strand
GATTTGTTATACTTCTATTGGAAAGATAAAAAAGCAGCACTGGAAATTTTAATCTCTCACTTTTTACAATAGTAATATCGTATTTTTTTTTGTCGAATTTAATATTATAATTATTTGGTGAAATAATTACGAAATTACGATAGTAAATTATAAAATTTCGTGAATAAATAGTAAATTTTCTTCTAAAATGTTTGGGAATTAGTAGTAATGAAAGTATAGTCCAGCTTTATAATAGTTGTATCAAAATAATTGTAATTCAAAAATTTTTTTGAATTTGTGAATGTTTATTATCACAAAGATAATTTTCACTTAGATAAAATAGAAAAAAAAAATTTTTTTAACTTTACGATTTGGGGTAAAATTCCCTATTTGCATAAACTCTTGAATCATATGTATTTTCTAAACCAGCTTGACGAGCTGAGTAAGGAAATGGAAAAATTATTAAAAAGTTCCATCATGAGGACAAATACAATAGTTAAATTGCTTGACCTTGACGCGTCGGAAGTAAAGTACTACCTCAACCGCTTAACGTTATGAAGCGTGCAATCTTATGAAATCTACTAAAAACAAATATGTTTCATAACTGTGTCTTGGCTTCATAACTCGATAGCTCCTACATGCTCCAAATTTAGAAGAAATCTTCTATATGTCATGTAGAAATGATCTAGGAACGAATTTCATGACAGCTCAACCTCATACGGGCTTGCAGGGTGGATGTTAACAGTGTAAAATTTTGATTTCCAAACTATACTATTCTAAGAATGATGAGTGTGATAATATCACTCTCATACTTAATGAAATAAACTTGAACAACTATAGTATAACCCAAAAAGTTATTTTTATATAATATAAATTTCAAATTGGATATTACTTAGAATTCAGATATTTTCTTTTTATATACCAAAAATTATGAAATAGTTTTAGAAAATCAACAAAGTCAAAACTGATCACAGCTCTGTTAAACAATATTATTACTTTTATAAGCAATTCTAGTGTATACCGTGACAGTAGTGCAATATCATATTGTGCAGAGCAATATAATATAAAATTTTTTTTTGTTCAAGTAAATATTGAACCCTATGAATCTACCAGATCATGAATATAGGCAAACCATTCTATATAATGTTGCATGATCCTTTTCTCTAAAGTTTTCACACGTAACAAGAGAGCTTTCCTTAGGGAGTGATACATCAAGTGGACAACATATCTTAGTGGGCAAAAGAACAACTGTATTGGGACCTATCATGTTTGGAAATACATTTTTGTTAGTCACAAAATTATACGAATGTATGAAGCAAATACTTAAAGCAAGATTTTTATGTGAAAATTTTTTAAAAAAGTCTTAACTTTATCCTTATTATTTATTAAAATATTTTAGTATTTATGTACAAACGTTATTATAGTTAGGAAAAAATAAGTTGCTTTTTCATTTACAAGATATTTTTTTTTTATTTATAATAATAAATACGGATCAATATGAATGTGTGGTCAGAAATATGCAAGAGATAGAAGAAAGCAGTAGACTAATCCATCAAAACTGTCTATCAGTTTCATTAACATGTCTCTAAAGCACATAATACTCATCTATCTATAACATCATTCAAATGAGAGTTTCAGTTATCTCACATTTAAATCAACACTCTTAACACCTAAAAGATAGCACACATCTGTAATTGAATTGTTTCACGATTTGACTATTTACTTTCTGTCAAAAAAAGCTGATTTTTGTAAACCTAGAAAATATTGTTCAGTTAGACTTTTATAAGTTAAATTATTGACAGACGTCGAGATTTTGAATTTGGTGAAAGCGATTCTAACAATTTTGTAAGAAATGTTTATAGAAAAAACAATTCTATTTTTCAATTTTGATGAGAAAACACGTTATTAAGATGTTTGTCATTTTTCTATAAACATTTTTTAGGCCAGAATATTTTACTGGCATCAAGATAGCCTTTTCTGTGTACAAATAGGTGGATAAATAGACTAACAAAAATTAAAAAAAAATTAGGAAAATGGTTGAGCCTGAAGGCCATCCCTGCAACTTCCCGCTACTTTCGTAATTAAGCGCTCAAAATTTCACTTATTACGTTTTTGAGCTCTTCGAGCTCAAAAGTCTGGTAGAAGTTTAGTGGAACACTATTTTTTGAATTTTCAAACCGCAATAACTTTTAAATGAATGAACCGATTTTCACACGGTTGGCAGCATTTGACGCGGTTTTTCAAATTCTATGATATATTTTCAAACACGAAATGATCAGACCGGAAGTTTCGGTGTAATTCGAAAAATAGTTTGGAAAATCCAAAAGTGCACGCCTCATAATCTCATTTTTCACAATAAAATTGATTAAAATAAAAGATAAAAAGCAAAATAATAAAAAACAGAAAACTCTGCTATGGTTTAGTGGCGCCATGACTTTAAGGTGACGAAAAAAAATACTATAATAAAATGTATAGATAGATATACAAAAAAATCCACAGTCATATATTAGTTTTTTATAAATAATAATTTAACGACAGTGAGTTGAACGCTTATAGTAACTAAGAAAATCCTTCGTGTGTTACTTTAGATAATAAAAAAAAATTATTCCGGTACGATAATTTTTTCGACCAATTTCCCTGCCACATACACCCATCCATACACGGACGTCCAGAAAAAATTATGTTTAATGTTATTATTTACTATGTTAAACAAAAAAATTTTTATTGAAATATATTTTATGTGTGCCTGAAAAATTATTTGACTTGATACAAAAGTACTCATATTAACCTGTAAGTGCGATATAAATAACAAAAAATCAATTTCAGTTACGAGAAAACTGATTTTTTTGAAATGTCGAGAGTAGAGCACAACCTCAACACTTCGCTTATGAGGCGTGCAAAACACTTTTTTTCGTCAACGATAACTCACGAACGAATCAACCGATTTTGATCGGCTTGGTGGTGATCGACGTGGTTTTTCAATGTTAAGAGCTGATTAGTTTTTGAAATTGATCGGTCAGCCGTTTAAAAGTTATTAAAAAGAAACCACATTTGAAAAAATTTTTTTTGTAGTCTTTTTGAGATTTCTCAAAATCTAACTGTTAGAATCGGTCCAAATTGTTTTCAAAATCTAAGTTTGGTCAAGCTCTTTCGAATGGCACCAATCGCGATCAAATCGGTCAAGCCGTTCAAAAGTTATAAGAGGTTTACACACACACACACACACACACACACACACACACACACACACACACACACACACACACACACACACACACATACAAACACCATTGCGGGAATAGTCAAGGAAGCTTCCTAGGATCTCGAAACGTCGAGATTCGATGAAAACCCGATTTTCGTAAAATGGGGTGAAAACCAATAACTTCCCGATTTTTGAAAATCTTCGATTTTCTTAGCGGGAAGTTAAAAATATACTATTGCAACCAGTAAATATAAAACGGATATTCACGATAAAGTATAGTCAAAAGATTATATTTTCACACACAAACTTAGGCTCAACTTCCCCCCAAGATCTGTCTGAAGTAGCATGCATTTTGTATTGATTTAAACCTTTTTCTTTATTCACGGCCGAAAGCACGTACTTGCTACTTCTGTTGGGAATCAGAAAGACCGACATTTATGCTTTGGTAGGGGCGCGCATGCGCGCTGCTCTAGTGCGCTGGAAGAAACTAGTTGTGCACTGAATTGATGTACGAGGCAGCGAAAAAAAAGTATTCACCAGAGCTGACGCGGTTTATTGTGCACTCAGGCCTAACCTTAAAATTGCTTTTGTGGGTTCTTATGTCGTTGTGTGTTGAAATTTATAATCTAAAAAATTATATCGAGTGAAAAATAATAAAAATTTTTAAAAATGAATGCGTTATCATCATCAAAAGGAAATTTTAAGGAATTTCGATACGGAAGCTAATCTAATTATAAGAACAGATACGTTACCTAAGAAGTCTGCAGATAAATATTTACACAGAAAGAAAGGTTCACTTGAACCAAGAAAATATTTTTCTTCCTAATTATTTTCTTGACACAAGAAATTTCACTTATTCTAACAAAATTAATTCCCTTGCTTCAAGAAATACGTGTCTTGATCCAAGACAATTTATTTAAATCAAGAAAATTTTCTTGTTTTGAGAAAATTTCTCTCTTGTTCCAAAAAATTAAGTTCTTGACAGAAGTAAATTTTCTTGTCTTGAGAAAATTTTTCTTTTGCTCCAAAAAATTAAATATCTTAATAATAAATTTTCATTAATATTTTTATTGACGAACATGTCAAATGGGAAGATCAAATAATATTGAATCATTTTTTTTCATTCATTATTAATAATTTTTATAATTCTTATAGTTCATGTACTGGTAATAGTTGTGATGAAAAAGAAAATATGCAATAATTAATTAAAAATAGTTGACAAATTACTCGAAATAATTAAAATTCTGATAAAATTAATGATTTCAATGTATTTGAGTAATCAAAAATTAATGAAAATAAGACTATTCAATTGAATTAATTTAATTTTAAAAAGTTACTATTATTTTTGTCTATTTAGATGAAGTCGATGCCCGCCCCCGACCAGCCGCACTCGCTTCGCTCGTGCCGCAAATGTCGGGCGGGCATCGACAACATACTAAGAACATTTAACTGTAACGTTAATTGATTTGTAAGTCAGCGTACTTTCGGCCAAAAATAAAGAAAAATAGTATACACCACATGGGCAGAAAGTTTGAGAGCCCTGAACTGCGCGCCATGATGCCCTCGGCTTCGCCTCGGGCATCATGGCGCACAGTGCAGGAATCTCAAACTTTCTGCCCTTGTAGTGTAATATACTATATCTATCTTCAAAATGTCCACGCCCTTACAATCGCATGCCTCTCCAAATCAAATCATTAGGGCCCTATACACATAAATACGGCCAATATGCACAGTTCAAGTCAGAATATTTATGTAATAGAATAAAATATTTTTAACTTCCCGCTAAGAAAATCGAAGATTTTCAAAAATCGGGAAGTTATTGTTTCCACCCCGTTTTGCAAAAATCGAGTTTTCATCAGATCTCGACGTTTGAAGGTCACAGGAAGCTTCCCTGACTATCCCCACGAGGTTGTCACTAGGTGTGCGTGTGTGTGTGTGTGTGTGTGTGTGTGTGTGTTTTTTTTTTTTTTCCCTTGGGGGGGGAATCCTTTTTACGGATTCTAGGCGTAGCTGTTTGGCCTGGATATGTGGCGACTCGACGCAGCGTCATACTAAAACTCGACGCTAACGCCCCTACCCACTAAACCCTAAACCCCTTTCCTCTTTCCTCTAATCCCTCATGGAAACCGCCGTTAGGCATTACTTCGTGGGGGGAGGATATAGCGACTGCTCTTCCTTCTGGTAACTAGGTATTATTTTACCTTTCTTCTAGTTGTTGTCATTTGCTCTTTTTCTTTCGATGGAACACAAGTCTATAAGGACTTCTGTTGCAAACGTGTTTGCGGCGTTCCAGGCAGCCTCTGATGACAGCATTACTTCTACTATTGTCTCTGGTTGGATTTTCTTCTTCAGGATCATCTCCAGCTCATCGCGCTGTGGGTAAAATCGTGGGCACTCAAAGAAAACGTGCTCCGCGTCTTCATTGATTCCTGGGCAGGACGGGCACTCCGGTGAATCATCATGCTTGAAGCGGTGAAGATACGTCCGAAAACATCCATGTCCTGACATGTGTGTGTGTGTGTGTGTGTGTGTGTGTGTGTGTGTGTGTGTGTGTGTGTGTGTGTGTGTGTGTGTGTGTGTGTGTGTGTGTGTGTGTGTGTGTGTGTGTGTGTGTGTGTGTGTGTGTGTGTGTGTGTGTGACTATGTGACTCACTTATAACTTTTGAACGACTGAACCGATCGGAACGTACCAAACGGCATTCTAAAGAGTTCCCTCAAACTTAGATTTCTTGAGAATTTGAACCGATTCGGACCGATAGATTTTGAGAAATTTTGAAAAATCTCAAAAAAATAAGAAAAAAATCATTTTTGAAAGTGGTTTTTTTGGAATAACTTTTAACCGGCTTTATCGATCAACTCTAAAAACTAATCCGCCCTTAAGCTTGAAAAACCACATCGATTGCCGCTAATCCGGTCAATTCGTTCGAGAGATATCGTGAACGAAAGAAAACCGAAAAAAGTGTTTTTTTGACATAACTTCGACATTTCTTCTCGGATCGTTTTTGACAAAATGAAATAATTTTTAGAGCTTAAAAAACCGCGTCGATCGCCGTCAAAAACGTAAAAATCGGTTGATTAGTTCGAGAGATATCCTCGATAAAATATTTGGAAACAAGTGTTTTTTTAACATAACTCCGCCCTTTTTTGGAATAACTTTTAAATGGCTGCACTTATCAATTTCAAAAACTAATCAGCTATTAGCATAAAAAAAAATTACGTCGATCGCCGTCAAGCCGGTCAAAATTGGTCAACTTGTTCAAGAGATATCATGAACGAAAGAAAACCGAAAAAAGTGTTTTTTTGGAATTACTCAAAATTTCCTCGTTTTATCAATTCAAACTTCAAGATTCTTCATGAAACTAAAAAAATTGCGTCAAATGCTGCCAACTGCGTGAAAATCGGTTGATTCATTCAAAAGTTAGTGCGGTTTGAAAATTAAAAAAATATTGTTCTATGAAACTTCTATCAGACTTTTAAGCTCGAAGAGCTCAAAGCATCGAAAAGCTATCTTTTTAAGCTCGAAGAGCTTAAAATAACACATAAATTGTATTTTTGGGCTCGGAGAGCTCAAAAACATCATTAGTGCAATTTTAAGCACCTAGGTATGGAATTAGCGGGAAGTTGCACGGATGGCCTTCAGGGTCTACCGTTTTTCTAATTTTTTTTATTTTCTATAAATTTAGGACTATTTTATTCATAAATAAATAATAATTTGAGTCAGTCCGTCAAATTTTTTCTTAATTTATTGATGAGTATTTTGTACATACCCGAATTTCATCTTAATTGAAAGCATGGTTTATGGTTAATTAGTTATAATTATGATAAATCAAAACTTAAAAAAAAACAACAAATTTATATATCAATACTAATATTATATTTGATGCTCTAAAATTATTTAAATTTTCCAGACAATTTCTGACAAAAAGTTTGACTTAATGGTCAACGTTAGTTTCGAAATATATTTAGTAACTTTATAGTTTAGACATATAGTAAAATAGATATTTGTATTACTTTTTTCTATTGATAGTGAAAGAAGTTACTTTTACTACAACTGACTCTTACAATGGAAATATCTTCCCGCCTCTTTTTCTGTGGCCAAGGTAAACCTATATATATTATGAATACTAGTAGAAAAAATTTTCTAAGAATTTATTTTTGAGGTAAAATTCCCTATGGAATTAAAAAAAGAGAAGAATCAATTGAATCTCCAAAGAATTTTTAATGTATCAGTTAAAAATATATACTTTTTCTGAAAATAGACTTGTCTTACCCATGCATTCTTGTGATTTGACAGTAGATGCATACAATAGCGTTAGAAAATTTTCATAATATAACATTTTATATATTATTTATCAGTAGCCTACTATTGTTTGTGCTGAAAATTATCGTTTTAAGCTGCTCATCTTAGTTTAGATTCGTTTTTCTTAAGTTAAAACCTAAAATTAAATAAAAATAAAATCGTTTAAGTGATGTAAAACAAATTTAAAATAAAAATCTTCATTACAACGGAAGTTGGAATAAACTAAAATCATTCAAAATGTCCGATTATTTCTATTTTTTCTGTAACGAAAAAAAAAAAAAAAAGGAGATTATTTAATTTACTTTGTGAAATGCATCTGAAAGCTCGTTAAATAAGCTTTAATTTGAGCACCATATCATATGTGTAATCCAAAAGTTATGTCCTATTCCGCTATGCCAATTATAAAATTTGCTATTGCATTCGTTTTATAAAATTTTTATTTTATTTTTCTCATTAGAAAACTTTTATTGTAATGATTACAATAAAAATCATACGTTAAATTCAATTGTTATTTCGATTGATAAGTAATAAAATTAAATCTACCTCCATTTCGGCTGCCGAATGGTCTTTTTAACTTCCCGCTAAGAAAATCGAAGATTTTCAAAAATCGGGAAGTTATTATTTTCACCACGTTTTACGGAAATCGAGTTTTCATCGAATCTCGACGTTTCGAGGTCCTATAAAGCTTCCCTGACTATTCCCGCGATGGTGTCTGTATGTGTGTGTGTGTGTGTGTGTGTGTGTGTGTGTGTGTGTGTGTGTGTGTGTGTGTGTGTGTGTGTGTGTGTGTGTGTGTGTGTGTGTGTGTGCGTGTGTGGGTGCGCGCGCGCGCGTGTGTGTGTGTGTGTGTGTGTGTAAACCTCTTATAACTTTTGAACGGCTTGACCGATTTGATCGTGGTTGGTGCCATTCAAAAGGGTTTGACCAAACTTAAATTTTGTATAAACTTTGGAACGATTTGGACAAGTAGATTTTGAGAAATCGCAAAAAAACTACAAAAAAAAAATTTTTTTAAAAGTTGTTTTTTTGGAATAACTTTTAAATGGCTTTACCGATTAATTCCAAAAACTAATCAGCTCTTTAAATAAAAAAACCTCGTCGATCGCCGCCAGTCCGGTCAAAATCGGTCGATTCGTTCGTGAGTTATCGTTGACGAAATAAAACCGAAAAAAGTGTTTTTTCGAAATTACTCCGAAATTTTCCGTTCTATCAATTTAAACTTGAAAATACTTCATGAAGCTTAAAAAATTGCGTTGAATGCCACCAACTACGTGTAAATCGGTTCATTCATTCAAAAGTTATTGCGATTTCAAAATTCAAAAAATAGTGTGTTATCAAACTTTTGAGCTCGAAGAGCTCAAAAGCATACAAAAGCTATTTTTTTGAGCATGGAGAGCTCAAAATAACACACAAATTGTATTTATGAGCTCGAAGAGCTCAAAAACGTGATAAGTGCAATTTCAAGCGTTTAGGTATAGAATTGGCGGGAAGTTGCAGGGATGGCCTTCAGGGTCATTTCCTAATTTTTTTTTTAGCAGTTTACCAAAAATCCAATTTTCAATCATTTCAATGGGTTCTTGTTCATTCCATGCATTTAGACTTCTAGGTTAAAATGCCGTTTTAACTCGAAGAATGGGCCGTCAACTGGGTAAACCCCCTTCAACATGAAAACAGAGACTAAAACTGATTTGATGGACCTCAAATTAGGACTTTATTTAATGACCTCAATTTTGTTGAAAAAATTAGCGAAATGAAGAGAGCAGCTTGGATAAGTTCTAAAAATGATTCACAGAATTTTTTGGGAAATATTAACAGCGAGAGTTACGAGTCTTTAATTCAAGAGCTGCTGACAAACTACAAAAATTTGGGTTGTTTGATGAATCTTAAATTACACTATATGCATTCTCACCTGGACCACTTTCCTGAAAATCTTGGAGACAATAGCGAAGAACAAGGAAAACGATTTCATCAAGACATAAGTGATATGAAGGGTAGGTATCGGGGAAATTAGAATGTCAACATGATGGCAGATTTTTGCTGAATGCTAAAAAGAGAAATACTAGAAGAAAACAGAAAACGTAAGAGGAACCCACTGCGTAGGTCATTTGAAGATCAAAGAGTTCGATACCATCGAAGGACAGTCTGAAATTCGAAAATACGGTTTTGTACCTTCTCTTTAAATGCTGTTTTTTTTACAGATTTTAAAATTTTGTCAATTTTTCAATTCTAAGATCATATTCCATCCATGAAAATACACCCAAATCATTAACAATCGTGTTTAATAGATTTTATCCCTTATTTATAAATGCAATTTTCCCAATTTTTTTGGTTTTTTGAAATGTTGAAATTTTGAAACCTTAATGGGACAAAAAAACTTCAGATTCAAATTCAGTGGAACAAAATAAAAAAAAATCATACTCAATCTGAATCCAAAAAATTTTTTTTATCTTGATAATTTCGATTTTTCATGATTTGTTGCAATTTTTTTGGGTTTTTCGCAAATTTCTCAAATTTTGAATTCAAATGTGAAGGGATTTGAACCTAATCCGTCTGCGTGGAAGTCTCGAGCGGTGTCGCGAGCGCTTCTAACTGATCTGAGTGTAATGTTCTTAGTTTAATCATTTCAATGTTCAACAATCAATTTCTCTCAGCATAATTGAGTTAACTTGATTGTTGTTACAAATTTTTCTATTAATTTCATAATTGAACAATTTCTGAATTTTAATAATAAAAAATAACTTCCCAGTTTTTCAAAACTTTTCATTTTTTAAGCAAGAAGTTAAAAATTAATTAAAAATAAATGATTTATTAGTAAATAAATATATATTTTTATATTTTTATATTTTTATTTATATTCATAAATCTATTTATAAGTAAATAAATCATTTATTAAAAATCGTTGGTTTCTTGCTAAAATATTTTATTTTTTTTTTAATACAAATGACTAAAAGAAATAGGTTTAACTGATTGGGTAATGTAAAAATTTATCGAAAAAGTCCGCCAAAAAAATATTCATTAACTTATTAAATCTATTTTAGTGAATTTATTTTAGTAAAAACAAATGTTGATTTAATCTTAATAAAGCTTGTTGAATAATAAAAATTAATAATGATCAATGTAATAATTATAAAAAAAAAAAACATTTTTAATAATTTAAATTGTTGTTTTCTCCTAAAAAAATCTTTTAAGATATTTTTTAAAAATTAATTTACTAATTTTTAGTACATGTTAGTTTATAATTTGGTTAAACGTTAAATTAAGAAAAATTGAAAACAATGATACAACATAGTAATGACTAATACGTACTAATTGTTTTCAAGTGTAATAAAGAATTAGCCAGAGTATCGGCCAAAAGCAATGGCTGATAATCAAATCACACACCATTATACACGGAAAAAAAGTGGCTTTAAAATTTCATCAGGTGATACAATTTTTGTATCACCTGTGAAGTCAACAGAGGTGATGCTAAATTTACGCCACCCGGTGATACAATTTTTGTATCTAATGTATTTTAAACGGGACTAACTTGACGGTAATATTCGTACCCTCAAACCTTGAAATAAATTTTTCAAGACAATATTTTTTTAGCATTGAACATACAAAGTCATCGGTCATGTTATTTTCATGTTTTTTTTTTTTTATAACAAATTCTTAATAAATAAAAAAATACATACGACACAAAACATCAACAACAAATATAAACTATACGATATTCAGGCGCATGCGTGTAGCGCACTCTAATTTACTTCACTGTGATGTGGAATCTATATCACGGTGATACAATATTTGTATCACCTTAAACCAAAACTAACGCCACTCGTACAATCGTATTTTTACATCATTAGTGATGCAATTTTTAAATCATCTTTTTTTTCCGTGTATTATAATAAGTATCGCGCGGTAGCCGACTGGCTTACCTAGACTGGGCCAGTACAAAACGCCAATGCTTGACCGAACATTAAGAGCCGATGGTTTACCAAGGCTATAGGCCGATACAAAACGCCGATACTTGGCCGAGCATTAGTAGCCGTGCCTTGACTAATGAACGGAAAATATTGAGCATCGGCAACTTTGTATGGGACATCGTAAAAATTCGAATATTTATTACTTTTATATATAGGTATTTTTACGATGTAACGTAGTAACTTTTAAAATGTAAAATTATCGAAGTGACCGTATTGAAAGTCTGATGGATTACGATGTGACAATTGTAATTTTTCCTACAACTTTTTTTCCGTATTATTTGGTAGTATCTTCCATACTCTCTTAAAACGAATCAGTGGAATTTCACTGTTTCACAGCTATAAGTATACCAAGTGGTATACTTATAACTGTGAAATAGTGAATATACCACTAATTTCTAGTGATTTTCACTGTTTCAGATTTAGAGAGTACGTTTACTCTTCCCTGGTGCAGTAGCGAGTTGTGTTCATCCATAAGCCATTCCACTTAGTCCATATATTATATGTGATCACAAAACCGCCCTCATTTATAACAAGTTGTGTATTGGAAACTCAAAGAGCACATTGACTTATAAGTACGTAATATTTTCTAGCACATAATTTGAACTCCAAATTTTGAAATAATGGAAAATTTTCGGGTTGCAGGACTATATAAGACAACCGTTATCGAAATTCTTTCTATACACAAACCAATTCTTGCAACAAAAAATTTTTGTCGATTTTACTAAAAAATTTATGATGTGTCAGTATATTTGTGATTGTATTGTTAGATCTATGAAAGACCAAAAACTATTTTCATAAAATCTAATTACATTTATTCTGAGCTTCAATATAATCAGTGGTTTCTTCTACTTGCTTCGAATTTTGACAAATGTTTCTATCAACTGAAAAGTTCTAAAAACGTTTTTTATTTATATGCTACTAACGTTGTACGATAAAGTGTCAACCGACGAATGAAAGATATAAAGAAATGAAATTAATATAAACGTTCTATCCATCACGAACACATTGAATGGAGAAACATGTAGCATTCTCTCATTGGTTGTTAACGCCCACTAATGATCACGTGATGGTGACCAAGACACGCCTCACGTTGTTGATTCATGCAGGCAAACGAGGGCCTTACCGTAGAGAACAAGAATAAAATGTACGGTATCTATCAAGAGTAAGAGGAGGATAAAATATAGAGATTTTATAGTTGAGAGGTGTTCGCTATACACCCGTCCTCATGAGTGTTTTCACCTGCGTTAGGCTACAGTATACGTCAGGGGCTGGCACTGAACGGTCACAATCAGTTATTTTAGTTTACACGGATATTTTGATTCGGCATCAATGATTATTTGTCCTTTTAAAGTGATATAAAAATGCGAATAAACTTAGTAAAAATGTGCTTTTGAAAGTGAATATTATTAAATTGTTTTTATTACTAAAACAATCATGATATGGCTTATAATTTTGAGAACCTTCTTACTACTATTATAGAAGACGGTAAAAAAAGCATTGATGACTTTATTTCGATATAAGAATGATCAGAATGGATTTAGGCATGTATGGGACTTACAATAGCAAGCCCGATTCTTTCTATGGTTTTCAAAATACTTTTCATCTTTTAACAGCTGCAGATGATAATGTTCGGATAATAGAACCGTCAGAATTAACCAATCACCATAATTACTCACAATCAGCCATTGTGCCATACACATCATCTTCTGATGGCTTTTTGAATCCAGAATCAGTTTCAACTTCCGAAACTTTTTCTCAGATATACTATCCGTCACCTTCGAGTGTTATGCCTGATGAAAGTACAAGCATCATATCTTCTGAAAATGGTCTCAGTTATACAAATCTTGATTGTATGAATTACTCAAATAGTCAACATCATCAACCAGATATGTTAAATCACAGTGATTCGTTTCATCCAATCTACAATACAACAGAAAATTTTAGTCCAAAAGATACCCAACAAAGTTCGTCTAAAGTTCATCAACAAACTATTACGATTCAACTTCCTCTTAATACTAAACCTGATTATGAATCACTTTATCACTCTCAATCTAGTCAATCTTATAATTTTGATAGTGAATATCAAATAAGCTCTTCAAATAATTCAAACTTTGATTATCACCTTTCGCAAGAGAAGACACTGCGGTTCAGCACTCAAGTTTCCACTGTGCTCAAGGAAAATGAATGTTCAGTGCAACTCGCAGGACATGGAAAAGATAAAAATTCGGATCTTAAAATATTTTGTACAACTCAACATACTTTGAATGAAAATCATAACGAAGTTTTCTATCAATATCCTAACCGAACTCAAGATCGTTTTTTTTGTAGACCTCAACAACAATCAACTCATGTACCGACATACAAGTGGATGCAAGTTAAAAGAAATATTACCAAATCGATTGGTATGTATGTTGTATTTTGTTATTGTTGGTAATATGTGAAAATTTACATAAAAAAAGACCACTCGGCAGCCGAAATTTGATTTTTGATAAAATAATATTAATAATAATAATATATGAATTAATCCATTTATTAAAAAAATAATTCAATAGCAAATTTAAAACTATTTAGAACTGATTTTTTTCGAAAAATTATCTTGTAAAGTAAAAAGTTTCTCGAATATTTATCAAACAATTTTGAAGATAATAAGATTTTATTTATCAACTAGCCGTTGATATTTGAATTTTTTGGGATGTTTTAAAAGTTACTAAAACAATATAGCATATTTTCGACGGATGAAAATGTTGACATACATTTTAAAGCTTTCTAGTTTACTCGGAGTTATTTTAGATCATTCTAGAATTTTCTAAATCACTCTCATTCAATCAGAATATGTATGTAGATTTTAAAACTTCCCAGATCATTTTAGAACTTCCCAGATCATTTTAGAACTTCCCAGATCATTCTAGAATTTATAAGAACATTCTCATTCGAACAGAATCTAAACGTAGATTTTGGAACTTCCCATATCATTTAAAAACTTTCCAGATCATTCTAGAATTTTCTAGAACATTCTCGATCGATTAGAACTTTGGTATACATATTAAAGCTTTCTAGATCATTCCAGAAATTTCTAGAACAATCCAGGCCATTTTAGATCAATGATAGTTTCATATTTTCGAAGTTAACATGTTTTGACCCCCGTATCTTTTACATCCTTATAATTATCGACTTGCAACCACCATAGTGCACGATGGGAGCCTTTTATCTATTGCCACAAAAAAAAAACGATTCGTCTGCGATGCGTAGGGACACACCTCCAATTATATATATATATATATATATATATATATATATATATATATATATATATATATATATATATATATATATATATATATATATATATATATATATATAGGGTGTGCCAAAAAAATCAGATATTTTTTGTTTTACTTTCCGCTCAAAATATCGTAGAAGATGTCGAAACAAAAGGCCTGTCCAAAGGAGAGTTCTTAATTTTAATTTTAAGAGGTCCTCTATCGATTCTGAAGTTTTTCCCGTTTAAATAACACGGGAAAAAATTTTTTTTTTTCATTTTTACTGCCGCAACGTCTGAAGATTTCATTTTTTCAGAAAACAAACTATTAGACCTCATTTGGGATTAAATTTTGAACAAAAAATTTCATTGGGTCATATTGCTACCATCGAAGCCTGACTTTTTATAAAGCTTTACAGTATCAATTTTCCCCAAATTTCGTGTTTTTCGTAATTTTTAGCTAAACTATCCAAGATAGAACAAAACGTCAAATGACAATTTTGTAGTCCATTTAACGCACTACAAAAAACATTTGAATAAATTTTTTGTATCATTAATATTTTCAAAGTTACAGACCAACAAAATCCTATTTTTCTAATTTTTAGCTTTGTTCAAGTGAACCATCGATAAAAATACAAAAAATTTGGTTCTTATTTTTTAGTACATCAAATTTGCTACAAAATTGTAATAGCTCAGAGTAACAAGCCTGATAAGTCATATTTTCATAATTTTTCAACTATATTTTCTAAATTATTGACGATAAATGACAAATTTCAATTAAAAATTTAAAGTATATTTAATTCTCTAAAAAGTTAGCCTAGATTGATTTTTTACATTATAACTTGCTTAATAAGTCAACAAATATTATTGTTATTTATTTCGTTTTTGGTCTATTGAGGTTATTTAACCAATCCTCAAGACAACCCTGATTAAGTAAACATATTGAAAATGATTTGACACATTCCACTCCCACAAGATATATTATTAAAAATAAGAAAATTGAATGATTAACAAGTATTCGATATAATCAAACATCAAATTCTTTCTAGTACTTTGTAATCCTTTTCTGTTTCAAACGATCTTCTATTTTTCGAACTGAAAAACACGCTAAATTCTATATTGAGTTAGAAAAGCGTTTTAATGTTCCAACAATAAAATTTTTGAAGGCTTTTAATCATAATCTACAGCAGAAAGTTTTAGGGATAGTCTGCAGCATCAACTAAAATTTCGGATAAATGGTTAAGGATTAAATACACAGTATAAAAAACAAATTCGAGGAGCAACTTGTTTCAACAGAATGCATAAGAATAAGAAAAGGTATTTTTGAAAAATTGAGCCCTTATTGAAGTAATTTACTACAAGTAAATAATTGTTGTTTATAAAACTATATTTAGATTCACACTAATAAATCGGATAATGCCGGCATAAATTACAAGTTTTCTATATAAGAACCAGATCTATTATATTTCCAGACATTTGAACGTATTTGGTTTGTAACTTAGTAATGTAGTAACTCTTAGTAACGTTAGGAAATTTTTTCCTATGCTCTTCGACAACTTGCAATAAATATTGCCTTTGTTCTTCACTCCTGGTCAAACAGTTGTTGTACTCCTGAATTAATGCCTACGCCTCGTTCAGCGAGATCATTAATCACTTGTAATTCAGACAGCACTGATTTACAGTGTAAATAATTTTGATCAGATGCCCAGAGATCTGGATCCTTGTGGATGTCAAAAGCTCTGTACGCTTTGAAACTGTTTATGTTTCGAAAACAGTTTCAAATGAATTCCACTGAGGTAAATGGACAAAGATATGTCTGCTTATTCCTCGTCGAATTTTATGTCTTCGAATTTCATGGTTTCAAGAACTTTCTGCGATAAAGTCACCTAATCAAGATTTGAATATGGTTAAAAATTTATATCAATACCGCTCTGTTCATAAAAAAATTGCTGACGCAGCAAGCTCGACATTATTAAGACATTTATGGTACTTATCCGAAGAGTTAGTCGGTTTAGCGTAATTAGATGACAGTGTACCCTTAAAAATTAAAAGGCAAACCGTAGCTGCAATGAAAGTGCGAAATAGTAATGCTGCAAACTCGAAAAAGTTTATTGCCAAAGATATGAGCTTGTTATTATCGAAAAATCTCTGTGATTTTGCTAGCAAGCAATCATTGCTTTTATTTCAACAGTTTGAATTACCGCATCAATTCATGGACAAGGATCCAGATCTCTGGGCATCTGATCAAAATTATTTACACTGTAAATCAGTGCTGTCTGAATTACAAGTGATTAATGATCTCGCTGAACGAGGCGTAGGCATTAATTCAGGAGTACAACAACTGTTTGACCAGGAGTGAAGAACAAAGGCAATATTTATTGCAAGTTGTCGAAGAGCATAGGAAAAAATTTCCTAACGTTACTAAGAGTTACTACATTACTAAGTTACAAACCAAATACGTTCAAATGTCTGGAAATATAATAGATCTGGTTTTTATATAGAAAACTTGTAATTTATGCCGGCATTATCCGATTTATTAGTGTGAATCTAAATATAGTTTTATAAACAACAATTATTTACTTGTAGTAAATTACTTCAATAAGGGCTCAATTTTTCAAAAATACCTTTTCTTATTCTTATGCATTCTGTTGAAACAAGTTGCTCCTCGAATTTGTTTTTTATACTGTGTATTTAATCCTTAACCATTTATCCGAAATTTTAGTTGATGCTGCAGACTATCCCTAAAACTTTCTGCTGTAGATTATGATTAAAAGCCTTCAAAAATTTTATTGTTGGAACATTAAAACGCTTTTCTAACTCAATATAGAATTTAGCGTGTTTTTCAGTTCGAAAAATAGAAGATCGTTTGAAACAGAAAAGGATTACAAAGTACTAGAAAGAATTTGATATTTGATTATATCGAATACTTGTTAATCATTCAATTTTCTTATTTTTAATAATATATCTTGTGGGAGTGGAATGTGTCAAATCATTTTCAATATGTTTACTTAATCAGGGTTGTCTTGAGGATTGGTTAAATAACCTCAATAGACCAAAAACGAAATAAATAACAATAATATTTGTTGACTTATTAAGCAAGTTATAATGTAAAAAATCAATCTAGGCTAACTTTTTAGAGAATTAAATATACTTTAAATTTTTAATTGAAATTTGTCATTTATCGTCAATAATTTAGAAAATATAGTTGAAAAATTATGAAAATATGACTTATCAGGCTTGTTACTCTGAGCTATTACAATTTTGTAGCAAATTTGATGTACTAAAAAATAAGAACCAAATTTTTTGTATTTTTATCGATGGTTCACTTGAACAAAGCTAAAAATTAGAAAAATAGGATTTTGTTGGTCTGTAACTTTGAAAATATTAATGATACAAAAAATTTATTCAAATGTTTTTTGTAGTGCGTTAAATGGACTACAAAATTGTCATTTGACGTTTTGTTCTATCTTGGATAGTTTAGCTAAAAATTACGAAAAACACGAAATTTGGGGAAAATTGATACTGTAAAGCTTTATAAAAAGTCAGGCTTCGATGGTAGCAATATGACCCAATGAAATTTTTTGTTCAAAATTTAATCCCAAATGAGGTCTAATAGTTTGTTTTCTGAAAAAATGAAATCTTCAGACGTTGCGGCAGTAAAAATGAAAAAAAAAAATTTTTTCCCGTGTTATTTAAACGGGAAAAACTTCAGAATCGATAGAGGACCTCTTAAAATTAAAATTAAGAACTCTCCTTTGGACAGGCCTTTTGTTTCGACATCTTCTACGATATTTTGAGCGGAAAGTGAAAAAAAAAAATATCCGATTTTTTTGGCACACCCTAATATATATTTAACTTGAATCGAGACGAAAATTCTTGAATCAAGAAAATACTTTTGAAGAGTTTCATTGTCTTGAATCAAGACGAAACATTCTTGAATCAAGTAAAATTTACTTAAACCAAAAAAATTTCTTAGTTTAAGAATTTTTCTATTCAAATGAAGAAGATGAAGTTCTTCAAAATTATTTACTTGATTCAAGTAATTTTTTTTTTTTGTGTAGAAGTTATCTCAACACAACGTAAAAAAAACTTTTGATTATGTTTGATGCAGCTGGGCCGATTAAGTTCTAATCTAATCAGATATAAATCTCAGTAGGCCTTTTTGGTTACCATATCTCGCGCGTTTCAATCGGATGATTCGTTCTGAAGATATTATTCGCGAAAAGGAAAGTCAAACACATATTCCCGAGCATATTTCTGAAAATAGTCAAATAGCTTCATGGGATTTAAAAAAATTTGTACTGAACATTAAACCCGAATCAATAAGTTCTTGAATTTTCGAATATTTTCAATTTACAAAGTCGAAAGTTAAAAATACATCTGATCATATGAATTAATGTTTATGTGGGCGATATTTTTGAGATATTTTAAAGTTCTATAGAATCTTTATAAGGACACATTATAAATGGCATTTTCTGAGTTGACCTACAGGGTAATTCGTTTTTTAAATTATTTAAATTAATCAACAGTAAAATTAACGAAAATTTATTTTCGTAAAATTGAATAACTTATGCGGAAAAAATAGCAAACAGCTTCGAAAAATTTTTATTCTAATTAAAAAAGATTAAATAGTTATAAAATCAAAAATACAAAGAGACTCTTACGAATAATTTCAGAAACTATAGTTTAATGGATAACAACCCTGTTTAAAATTTCCAATAGGATCCCATCAAAAGCGACAAAAGCCACTTAGAAACCCATAAATTTTATTTGTTTCTAAGTGGCTTTTGTCGGTTTTGATGGGATCCTATTGGAGATTTTCAACAGGGAAGTGGGCGAAAACTGTCTAGCCAACAGCCAATAATATGAGATAAGAAATTGAAAGAAACATTTGCAAATGATTTCAAAGTGATAAATTGAAAAACTCCTAAAAATTTTTAACTTCCCGCTAAGAAAATCTCAGATTTTCAAAAATCGGGAAGTTATTGGTTTTACCCCGTTTTACAAAAATCCAGTTTTCATCAGATCTCGACGTTTGAAGGTCACAGGAAGCATCCCTGACTATCCCCGCGAGGGTGTCACTATGTCTGTATGTGTGTGTGTGTGTGTGTGTGTGTGTGTGTGTGTGTGTGTGTGTGTGTGTGTAAGTATGTAAACCTCTCATAACTTTTGAATGGCTTGACCGATTCGATCGCGGTTGGCACCATTCGAAAGGGCTTGTGCAAACTTAGATTTTTGATATAGTTTGGATCGATTCGGACCGATAGATTTCGAGAAATCTAAAAAAAAACTAAAAAAAATTTTTTTCAAAAGTGGTTTTTTTGGAATAACTTTTAAATGGCTTTACCGATCAACTCCAAAAACTAATCAGCTCTTAACCTTAAAAAACCACGTCGATCGCCGCTAATCCGGTCAAAATCGGTTGATTCATTCGAGAGATATCGTGCAGGAAAGAAAACCCGAAAAAGTGTTTTTTCGGAATTACTCCGAAATTTATAGTTTTATCAATTTAAACTCAAAGATTTTTCAAAAGGCTTAAAAAACTGCGTCGAATGCCGTCAACTGCGTAAAAATCGGTTCATTCATCCAAAAGTTATTGCGGTTTGAACACTCAAAGAATAGTGTTTTATCAAACTTTTATTAGAGTTCTGAGCTCGAAGAGCTCAAAAGCATAGAAATGTTATCTGTTTGAGCTCGGAGAGCTCAAAACAACACATAAACTGTATTTTTGAGCTCGAAGAGCGCTCAAAAACGGCATAAGTGCAATTTTAAGCATCCAGGTATGGAATTAGCGGGAAGTTGCAGGGATGGCCTTCAGGGTCAACCGTTTTCCTAATTTTTTAATTTTACATTGGGCATTCCCACTTTGGTCCGACGTGAATCCCAAATAGAAAAAATCTACAAAAAATTTTTTAATTTCGGATTAGGCATTCATACTTTGGTCCTACATGAATCCTAACTAGAAAAAAAGTGTAATAGTATATTACACCCCTTGGGAAGGAAAATAAGAAAAGCCTCAGATCACATGTAATCATGTAAACATGTGATCTGAGGTTTTTTTTTTACTTCCTATAGGCTGTATACTATTTTTTTGTCCGACAAAGGCGGAAAGTGGCAACTTTGTTTAGCGCAGCGGGACGAAAGTTGCCACTTTCCCCCCGGAGGGCAAAAAAAAAATTTTTTATTTTCACGTTGGGTATTCCCGCTTTAGTTGCACGTGAATCCCAAAGAAAAATAGTGTACAAAATTTTTATTTTCACGTCGGGTAATTCCATTTAGATCCTACATGAATCCCAACTAGAGAAATTGACAATAAATTTATTCCGTTTTTGATTGGAATTTCCTATACGTACATACATACATACATACAGACAGACAGACAGATATACAGACACATTGCGGGAATAGTCATAGGACCTCAAAACGTTGAGATATAATGAAAACTCGATTTTCGAAAAACGGGGTAAAACCAATAACTTCCCGATTTTTGAAAATTTTCAATTTTCTTAGCGGGAAGTTAAAAAAAAAGTCTGGTTCAAGATATTACGCATTTTAAAAGCTCAATCTGAAGACTCAACATGTGATTTTAATTAATGTAACCAATTGATTGCTAAATAACATCTCTGTATTTTTTCTTGTACGTAGGTTTAAAACCTATAAGTGCAATGAAAGAAATTAATTCTCTTATTTATTATTATCTATTTGAAACTAATTAATAGCTTAGCAATTAAATTTATAATAATTTTTAAAAACATTAAAAACGTTAACAAAAATTAAACTTTGAATAAAACATGAAAAATAAATTTTCTATATTTAAGAAATCACATCGAGATAATTTAATATCGACGGTCTAATTAGCAATTGGTCTAACTCCTCATTATGGAGAGGGTAATTTTTTAACATTTTGATGTTGCAATAGTTCAATTATAAATTATTTGAATGATCCAAACCAAAATATAATACCTCTTGAAGATATTAAGAACATTAAAATTCATTCGGATTTCGGTGAATTTTTATAGTTTCAAACAGTACAGCGGATATCGGCGTGACAAAAATGTAAATATTACAAAACTTAATGTAGAAAGTGAAAAAGCCACAATTTATAATTTAATATAAAAAATGAGTGATGAGTAGCTGTCACTATAGTCAATAACGACTCTCTCTCTCTCTCTTGAAAAATTATAGTTTCAAACAGTAAAAATTACGCAATGGGCCCATAGAACATGCATATGCCGTTTCAATATATAGTCTATACTATCGTACCGAGTAACTTGTGACTATGACTATAGTAAATAACAACTCTGATTTTATAAACTTTACAGTTTCAAACAGTAAAAATCATCGTTTCAATATGTATTCTATATAGGGCATTCCACGCCAAATCGGATGGGTTTAAAAATTTTAATTTTTAATTTCCGTCATTTTTTGATATTTTTTTAGTAATCAAAAAACTCGTCTTCCTAAATTTCGAGATTTTTTTGATCATTGGTTCAAAAGATATGGAATTTTCAAAAAAAAACCGCTCTCCATGATTTTTTGCTTATAATGTTTGAAAAATGGTTTAAATAAAAAAACTCAAAAAATAAAAAAGTTTCGTTTTTCCACGCACTTTTAGAAAAAAAAATACGAATAATTTTTTGGAAAAATTTTTTCGCGTTATTTTCGAGTTTTAAAACTTTAAAGTCGTCTTGTGAAAATCATGCATATCTGATTTTCCTGAAAAATTGAGAAAACAAACTACTATCTATTCCACATTTTTTCAGGTGGTTGCAGTCGGTGGGACCTCCGTGGCTACTATTTTCTTTTGATTTTTAACAATTAAATTAATTTTTTTTTTTCCTATTAAAAATCATTAACTTGTAGTAGGTTCTCATTTAGCATCACTTACTCGTTATTTTACGATTCCTCTGGTACAGTATAAGGATTGTTTTAAGCTAATTAGCTTAGAACGTATTAATACACTGTACAAAATTTTTTGGACTCGGTGTGGTGCAAATGATTCGGTATAAAAATTTTTAACATGGACGGTGTGAAAATCGCACTAAGTGTAATGTTAAATTTGAACGGTGTGAATCCTAAATTTAACACCATCAAGCGTGTAAATGTATTTCCTGAAAATTTCTCACTAATTAATCTAATTTGATTGTTTAGTTTCAGGCTTGTATGATATTGGATTATAGATATAAACATGTAGAAATAAATATTTAAAAGTATATTTTTTAACTTTCCGTTAAGAAAATCGAAGATTTTCAAAAATCGGGAAGTTATTGGTTTTACCCCGTTTTGCAAAAATCGAGTTTTTATAAGATCTCGACGTTTTAAGGTCTCAGGAAGCTTCCCTGACTGTCCCTGCGATTGTGCCTGTATGTGTGTGTGTGTGTGTGTGTGTGTGTGTGTGTGTGTGTGTGTGTGTGTGTGTGTGTGTGTGTGTGTGTGTGTGTGTGTGTGTATAAGTATGTAAACCGCTTATAACTTTTGAACGACTAAACCGATCGGAACCTACTAAACGGCGTTCTAAAGAGTTCTCTAAAACTTAGATTTCCTGTGAATTTTTACCAATTCGGATCGATAGATTTTACAAAATTTCAAAAATACTAAGAAAAAAATTTTTTTTTTCCGCCTCCCATAACCCCGCGCCTGGACCCTGCCGGGGTTTCGCGCCTGGACCCCACCAGGGCTCTGTCTCTGGATCCAGATTTTGTTCCCACATCTATCGCCGCATTTGTAATACAAAATAGTATGTGCAACTCCTGCGACGTTGTCGATTACCCACTTAAGCGAATGACCGCACTCGCTTTGCTCGTGCGTTCAACTTCGCTTTTGTGGGCAGTCGACAGCTTGTCGCACTTGTTGCCCAATATACTATTCTAATCACATCGTTAATCTCTTACTGCATGATTTTATTGCTAAAGAACAATCTTGTTTTATGAAAAAAAAAAAAAAAAACGAATCGTTAATACACCGAGAAAATTTTATAGTAGAGTTTATTATCTATTTATGGTAAAATCTATTAACTGAATTCGATAGTAGTAAACATTATTTAAATACTTATGTAAACCATCTGAATTGTAGTAGTTACTATCAGGATGGTAACTACTACTATTATGATGGTAATCAGTAATAATAGCTTTTATCATTTTAACTACACGGAGAAAAATTAATAATAGTATTTACTATACGAAAATATTAACTCCTACTATTTGAAATGGTAATAAAGTTAATTAGTCACAAAATAATAGGTGTTATCATTGACAATTGTACTAGTTACTATTAATAATCGTAACGATTACTATCGAAAATGATAATTGTAATTATTAAAAATTATAACTGCTATAATCAAAGATGGTAACTGTAACCATCTCAGATTGTAAAAATTCTGAAAGAAAAAATAATATAAATTTATTTAATTTAATTCTTTATTTGCATCCATATTTTAGTTATGAACATTTTTTCTTTTAAAATATTAAAACAAGTAATAACACAATCGTTTCAATCCATATATGATAAAAATTTCCGAATATTACAGCTGTTATTGATTATTTTTAATGATTGACTAAATCATTATTAAAATAGCAATCATCCAAAATTTGGGTTACTAAAAAAGTCTTATTATTATCAATTATTAATATTTTTTTACAAGATACCTAAAATAATGAAACATCATTTGATGGTTCCAATATAATTGAATTAATTGTAATCCTATCATCTATAATATTAAGAGAATATTATTAAGAAAAAATACTCTAGATTCATAATTAATAAATGACCTTATATCTTGTGAATTATTGACATTTTTACAGATATAAGCTCACTCCGACATTATACTCATCGAGACCTTTCATTTGAGGACCCACATCAATTTTTCATATATTTATATATTATATATTATATATATAGATATAGATATGTCCCAGAAGTAACGGACGCCATTGTAGCATCTGATAAAAAAAATAATTCTGAGACGTAAAGTCCTTAGCCAGTTTTTAATCAGACGCATATATAATTAATTATTAATTAAAATAATGTCCTTTTATGCGTTAAAGAGAGAGCACCAGTGTCCAGTCAAGTGCGTTCCAAACGAAGACACTTGCACGTGTAATGTGTAAGTAAATGTGTGTGACTACGTTAGCTATAGTAGCTAGTTAGTCATACAGTTAGTTGTGTCTTTGTTTGCCACATACTTTACTGGACACTGACGCTCTCTCTCTAACACATAAAGCGACGTTACTTTAATTAATAATTAATTATCTATGCGTCTAATTAAAAAATGGCTAAGGACTTTTCGTCTCAGAATTATTTTTTTCATCAGATGCTACAATGGCGTCCGTTACTTCTGGGACACCCTATATATATATATATATATATATATATATATATATATATATATATATATATATATATATATATATATTATCTATCTATATATATATAGGAGATCAAGTTTTTGAACTCACTGATCACGATATCTCTGAAGCTATAAGGCCGATTGACTTGAAATTTGGTAGGAATATTCCTTTCGCCGAGTAGAGGTCAGCTAAGAACGGATTTTACGAAATTCCACCCACAAGGGGGGTTGCGGGGGCGTTAACAATAGAAAATTCCCATTTTTAACCTATAGCTCCTATCGACTTCAAATTTGGTAGGAATCTCCTATATGTGATGTAGAAATGATCTAAGAGCGGATTTTACGACAATCTACTACCAATATAGATTGCGGGGGTGGACGTTAACAATGAAAATTAAAAATTTCCGACTTCTAGCTCCTACAGACTCCTAATTTTGTATGAATTTTGTGTAAGTGATGTAAAAATAATTTATGAACGAATTTTACGATATCCCACTCCACAGAGGAATGCGGGGGTGGGTCTTAACAATGAAAATTTTAAATTTCCAAGCTATAGGGCCTACAATCTCTAAATTTGATAAGTATCTGCTATATGCGAGGTAGAAATGATCTAAGAGTGGATTTTATGACAATCTACTCCCAATATGGATTGCGGGGGTGGACGTTAACAATGAAAATTAAAAATTTTCGACTTTTAGCTCCCACAGACTCCTAATTTTGTATGAATTTTTTGTAAGTGATGTAAAAATAATTTATGAACGAATTTTACGATATCCTACTTCACAGAGTGCGGGGGTGGGTCTTAACAATGAAAATTTTAAATTTCCGAGCTGTAGCTCCTATAGGCTCCAAATTCGGTAAGTATCTGCTCTATGTGATGTAGAAATGATTCAAGAGTGGATTTAATGACAGCCTACTACCAATACGGATTGCGGGGGTGGGTATTAACGATGAAAATTTTTAATTTTCAAGCTATAGCTCCTACAGACTCCAATTAGGTAGGAATTTTCTCTAAAAGATGTAGAAATAATATACGAACGAATTTTAAGATACCTTACAGGAGTTTGCGGGGGTGGATGTTAACAATTAAAATTTTTAATTTCCAAGCTATAGCTCTTATAGACTCCAAATTTGGTAAGAATCTTCTATGTAATGTAGAAATAATCTAAGAGCGGATTTTACGACGAATCACCCCCAATAAGGATTGCGGGGGTGGGTGTTGACAAAAAAAATCTTAATTTCCAAAATATAGCTTCTAAAAGGCGTAAATTTGGTAGGAATCTTTTATTTGTCATGGAGATAATCTCAAAACGGATTTCAATAAATTCTACTTCCGACAGGGATTGCGGGGGTGGGTGTTAGAATTTCAAATTTCCATTTCCAAACTGTAACTTCTACAAACTTGAAATTAGGTAGGAATCTTTAATTTGTCATGAGATCATCTCAAAACGGATTCCAAAAAATTCTACTTCCGATAGGGATTGCGGGGGTGGGTGTTAAAATCTAAAATTTTAATTTCCAAACTGTAACTCCTGCAGATTCTAAATTTGGTAGGAATCTTCGTGTACGATGTCAAGTTCAGCTGAGAATGGATTTTCTCGAATTCTTACCCTAAAAGGGATGGTGGGGGCGTTAACAATGAAAATTTCTCATTTCCAATCGATAGTTTTTATAGACTCGAAGTTTTGTTGAAATCTTTTATTTATAATGTAGAAATTATCTCGAATAGGTTCTTACGAAATTCCTCCCCCACATAGAAGTGCGGGAGTAATAATTGTCAAAAAATTCATATTCTTTAAATACAGTTCCTACAAATATAAAATTTGATAGAATCTGAAGAGAAACAGGCAAATACCGGGATGGCCTCCAAGGTCAACGGATTTAAATATTTTTCTTTCTTAATAGTGATATTTTCTTACAACAATCGTCTCTTTGGCAGCGGCAAAAAAGTCATTGTAACGTTTCCAAAATTTAACATTACATGTAGCTATTCAGTCAACGGACTAAGAATTTTACATACATTTTTTTTTTGCTGATCACATAACCGATGAACTGTTCTTATTACGGGATCGCAAAAATGTAATAGATTAAAAGCATTGCATTTTCTAAACACATGAGATATAGAAAAAAAATTTGGCTACTCATTTTAAGAAAATTCGTAAAAAAAAAAGTACAAATAATTTTCTATGTATAATTGATGTTACGGAAGAAATTTTAATTAACAGCGAAATTCGTCACAATTTAAGCTAGGCAGATTTCAACTTCACTTATGAGACCTGCAATTACTTTAACTAAAACTATCAATGCTCATTTAAAATTTTTTTTCTTCGTGTCAATTGATATTCATTTTTGGAAGAAAGATACAGGAATGTTATAGTGATTGCACATTGAAAGTTACAATGCATTTTAGCTAGAATAATCACATGGATAAAAAATACAGGCCAATCCGATAGAATTTTGAATCTGTGCAAGTCAGAACAATACTCCAATTGAATTTCAAGTCTAGATCTCAAAATAGAATTCTATAAAGTGCCCAGCGGAGCGGGCGGATAACAGCTAGTAATATATATAAATATATGAAATATTGATGTGGGTACTCAAATGAAAGGTCTCGATGAGTGTAATGTCGGGATGAGCTTATACCTTTAAAAATGTCAATAGCTCACAAGATACAAGGTCATTTCTTAACTATTGATATTTTCAAAGATATAAGCTCATCCCGATGTTACACTCATCAATAGCTTTCATTTGAGTACCCACATGCATTTATATATATATATAAATAATATATAAATATATATATATATATATATATATATATATATATATACGCGCTTCGCGCTATGAGGCGTGCAAAAAAAAACTAAAAAAATTTTTTTGTTGCTGGTTTTTCTACGATTACTCAAAAATCGCGGAAGCTACAAAATTGTAAAGTTCTAATCTAAAAACTAGACACTTGGAGCTACAATTTTCTTTTTTTTGATTTCCTGTGCGACCATTTCTCTCGAAGTTACGGCCTGTTGAAAACTGCCCAAAAATTTGGAATTTTTTTTTTGATCCTATAATTTTTTCCATTAGTGTATTATAATCGATCTTGAATGTCCTAAAAAGCTTTAAAAGATTTTAGAATGATCTAGAAAGTTCCAAGATGAATAAAACTGTTATTATCGATATGAAATGTTCTAGAAAGTTCTAAAAATTTTTTGGTTGATCTAGAAAGTTCCGAAATGAATGCAAACTATTAAAATCGATCGGGAGGTTCTAGAAACTTTTTGATTTATCTAGAAAGTTTCATAATGTGTTAAACTGTTATTATCGATATGGAATGTTCTAGAAAGTTCAAAAATGTGTACGAGTGTTATAATTAATCTAGAAGACCTAAATCATTAAGTAATAAAATTTTAAACAGTAAACATTTATTGTTTAACGAATATTTGCTAACAAATTCTAAAATTTAAAATTTATTATTTAACCAAGACAATTGCATATCGTCAAAATTGATGTAGTCTTAAAAAAATTAAAATATAATAATTTACAGTTGAATTTTTAATATTGATAATTTTAAACATGAAAATTTATCATAAGATATTAAAAATATACAGAACGATGTACAAAGTTTAAAGTAATATAACAACTTTAATCTTTCATTTTTTTAACTATAATAAATATTTGTAAAAAATAGTTAATTTTCATCGAAACACAATATTAAATAACATAAATTATATAAATAATAAACCGTCACACTTCGTCACTATATAGATTTAGCTTATCAGAATAATAAGATGTGCATCAATTTATCGGTCGTACGGTGTAGGGATTAGTTATCGGTCTGGCAAGCGCGCGGCTCGGGTTCGAATCTCGATTAGAAGAACGGATACGATTTTCACACTTTATTTCTTATAATTAGCAACAGTTAGGTTTGAATTTACTTTACTTACAAAATAAAATAAAAAAATAACATTCCAATAATTCTTTTTTATCATTTTTTATCAAGTGGCATGGGCCAGACTTGAAAATTAACTATGGCTCAGCCCTGGTAACCAGGCGTGGGCCAGTCCTGGTAACCAGGCTTGGCCCATCGTTATCATCCCAGACTTCAATCAGGACTGGGCCAAGCCTGGCTTACAAGCTTGGCCCAGAGTTTTACATAGTTGAGCCAAGGCTAGGCCAAGCTAGGCCCCGTGGTACTTTCCTCTATGGGCAGTGACTTTTCGTCAGTTCAATCGTGTTTGCAGTTGAGTAAAAATCAATTTGAATCAAGAGTGAACAATGACCAAAAGAATTCAAGTGATTTTGACAAATGAAAGAGAACAAACTATCTGAATGTTTTATTGTTCTAATACTAGAAATTCCGATGTCTGATGATATACGAACAGAAATTTAGTGACTTTTCATCAGTGTTATCATCGTAACAATTGAGAGACGAATTTTGTGTAACTTAGAAACTAAAAAATAAATTTAAAACAAAAAATAATACTAACATTAAAAATGTAAATGTATAATATACGTCAATGTTACATATAGTATGAATATGGATAATCTCATATGTAAATAATTATATAAATAAAACATAAATTTTCCATTGACTAAGCTGTTTCTTACAATTATTTCAATTTGTTAATTAGTTTACTCAATTAGATATAGTCTATATATACAAGGGTGGTCCTTATTTATGTGATGTTCGAATTTTTTTTCACGATAGTCCTAAATCGGTTCCAAATCTGTAAAAAAAAATTCATGCTAAATTTTAGCTTTTGATTTTAATATGAACCCGGCCTCCTCCCCGATAGCCAAAGTTTTAAATGGAAATAACACGGGAAAAGTTCTGTCAATAATTTGAAATTTTTTTTCATCATGAAATAATGAACAGATCATGTCGATCAATGACAATTCTTATAGCAAATTTAACGCTCTACAAAAAAAGTCGCTTATGATTATTTTGCTATCTTGACTGGTTCAAAAGATATTCGAGGTCAAAATCAAAGTTCTAGTCAATTTTATGGTTTTTTCTATTTTTATCGTCATTTAATAATTCAAAAATGAAAACAGGGTTATAATTTTTAATCTCGATGGTTTTTTTTCAAACAACTTGCAAGGTGATCGTGACCCTAAAATAATAATTACACTAATTTTCTTTTATTCTTGACCTGCCGTATGTGATAACTGTTTTCTAAATTTTAAGATACATAAAATATTTTTGATAAATTGTTAAAAGATTTTGATTTCAATTGGTAAAAAAAATATTGATAAACTCTAGTTTCAAATTTAAATTTTAGGATAAGAATATTTTAGAAACTGATTATGCTGCCATCTATCAGATTTTAGTTGAACTTTTTACATAAAAATTAATTCTGAAATGCCCATAACCTATATTTATTATCTCAACTGTATCAAAATCATATACAAATGTTTACTAATGCTGTCTCGTTATTTAATTTAATCTATAAATTTTATCCATTTGATTTCGAAGTGATCAGAAAAATATGAAGCTTTCTCGTTTACGTCAAAACATTTTTAACTTCCCGCTAAAAAAATCGAAGATTTTCAAAAATCGGGAAGTTATTGTTTTCACCCCGTTTTGCATAAATCGAGTTTTCATCAGATCTCGATGTTTTAAGGTCATAGGAAGCTTCCTTGACTACCTCTGCGATGTTGTCACTATGACTGTATGGCTGTATGTGTGTGTGTGTGTGTGTGTGTGTGTGTGTGTGTGTGTGTGTGTGTGTGTGTGTGTGTGTGTGTGTGTGTGTGTGTAAACCTCTTATAACTTCTGAACGGCTTGACCGATTTTATCGCAGTTGGTGTCATTCAAAAAAGCTTCGCCAAACTTAGATTTCCTGTGAGTTGGAAACAATTCGGACCGGTAGATTTCGAGAAACTGCAAAAAAAAGTGAAAAAAAAAAAGTTGTTTTTTTTTTCATTTTTTCAAAATACCTCCGAATTGGCTGAACCGATCGACCTCAAAAACTAATCAGCTCTTAACCTTGAAAACCCGTATCGACACCAAGTGCGTCAGAATCGGTTGATGCGTTCGTAAGATATCGTTGTCGAAAAAAATCAAAAAAAGTGTTCTTTGGAATAACTGAAATGTTTTATTAGATCAATTTTTTTTGTTCTTAATTTTCTATAAAGCTCAAGAAACTCCGTCGATCGCCGCCAACCTCGTGAAAATCGGTTGATTCATTCAAAAGTTATAGCAGTTTGAAAATTTAAAAATTTCGTTTCATCGAACGTTGAGAAGACTTTTGAGCTCGGAGAGCTCAAAATGATACGAAAATGATATTTTTGAGCTCGAAGAGCTCAAAAACGTAGTAAATGCAATTTTTAGCGCGTACGTATGGATTTAGCGAGAAGTTGCAGGGATAGCCTTTAGGCTCAACCGTTTTCCTAATTTTTTTTTGCCGTACAATCATTTTCCTCGGAGTTACAGCTCGTTGAAAATCACCCAAAAATTTGGAATTTTTTTTATATCCCTTAATTTTTGTGACTAGTGTATAAACTTTTGAACTATATGTATTTTCTGAATCAGATCGCCGAACTTAGCCAGGAAATAGTAAAATTTTTCGATAGTAATAGTAAGTAGTAAAAATTCCGTAATCAGGATAAATGCAATAATTAGATTTCTTTGAAATCTACTTAAAACAGATGAAAATCTTTGAAAATATAGAAAAAAAATTTAATTTTAATTACGTACCTGTAATTATACTTAGTGTAATATGTATGAAACAGTATAAATATTCCTTCTCCCTTTCCTTATGATCAAATGTACGCAAATTCTACAAAAGAAGTATACAAAAAAATCTAAAAAACGGTTGACTTTGCAAGCCATCCGTGGAATTTCTTGCTGTGTTCGAGCTCAAAACACTTGAAAAATTTTATATTACAAAGTCTTGAGCTTGGCGAGCTCATAATATAACTTTTAAAAATCTTTGAGCTCGTTGAACTAAAAAATCTAAGATTTATATTGGTAACTTTCTTATTTAGAATTATCTCTCGAACAAATTAACCAGTTCTCATTTGGCTTGCAGCGTTCAAACAGTTTCTTTAGTACCAAAATATTTTTTTTGCCCTCCCACTGCGCTAAACGAAGTTGCCGCTTTCCACCTTCGTTGAGGAGAAAAGTAGTATATTACTCACCTTGTCACAGTGTTTACACGCTGTGGCATTTCCCGCCGGGCTTGAGCACACTGGTGGGAGGCTCCGCCAGATGGCGGCACCTTCCGAGCTGATAATAGAAAGTTTATTAGAAATAAGATTTAGTTTTAAGTTAATATTGTTTGTTTAGATTTTATTTCAGCCCAGAAGGCGATCAGGATGGTCGCCGGTGATTGAAATTAGCGTGATTAACTTTGAGATTTAACTTAAAGAATTTAAGTTGTTTAATTAATTCAATTTATTAAATTAGATGGGGCTCCAGTGAGTAGCCGACGGGCCTGAGAATACCCGAAGCCCCCAGTCTGGAGCAGACGAGCCTGACGCTCAGCTCGAATTTATCTTTTAAACTCACGTTTGATTTTAAATTATTAAATAACTATCTAAACAATGATTATGATTGTTGTCGAAATGTTATTGCATGCGGATGCCGGCTCGATTTGCGCTTCGGGAGAGAATTACTCAGTATTCGGTGGAATTGGAAATTTTGGAAAAAGAACGGTACCGGCGATAGCCCGAGGTGACGGGAAGTCCCTCATGAGGGCAGGTCGGTAGCCACAGCTGGCAGCATGCTGCCGGCGGAATAGATAGTGAGTCACAGGGGTGATACTAGATTGCAAGCACCAGTGTGGTCAAGCCATTCAATTTTGGTATAATAACTTGCAATTGTTGTTTAAGTTGCTCAACGATCCTTTATTAACTTACTGTTTGGTTCGTTAAAGAATTAATTTGGTGCTTTTGGCTGATCGTATTAACGCATTCTGGTAAGTCCTTGAATATTATTCCACCGCGGTAATTACTGAGATTCTCCCGGGCGGGAACCGGCGCCGGTTTTCCACGTGAGGCCGCCATCTTGACCACGTGGCTGACAATTATATTCAAACGTGGGCTAATTTGTTTTTTAAAATTAAAGAAAGGCATTTCGGGGAAAATCTCACGGCGGCTGATTGCCTAATCGCGTCCTGTGGCTCGCGTCAATTTATTACGCAAGTACCTAAACCAAAATTAGTACTGCGGTATTTTTATGATTATTGCTTTCCACGCGACATATTATTGTTATATTTATAATTTGTACAGCGTGATTCACGATTGATATTGTTAATTATTAATTATTACAATCATTATTTTGAGCGTGATTAATAATCAATATTACTAAATATTAATTGACGTTACAATTGTCGTTTGGATTTAATGTACAAATAATATAGATGAATACTGTTTGGTTTCTTTTACAACTATTATTTTTGCGATTGATGACATCAGGCGTCGAGTATTATGAGTATTACTTTAGTTTAATTTGTAAGTATTATTGGTCATCAAAGCTATCATTATTTTGCGTTATTTATGATTAATATTTTTGTATGTTAATTGCCATCGCAGGTATTATTGCCAAGCACAAGTCATTTTTAATATTATTAAATCTTGATCACTATTAAGATTATTAATTTATTGCGATTATTATTATTTCCGAGCGCAATATTATTATATTTTAAGTTGAATAGAAAGTTATTTGTTAATCAAGAATTCCACAAAGGATTTATTTGTAATTTGAAATAGACTTAAGTTGGCCCACGGAGGATCTCAGTGATTTAAACCTCTTAGGCCTTAATCTGAATAAATTTACAACTAAGAATTTATTTTGAACTGTTTCATTTTCTTGAAGTATTTTCTTAGATTAATTCCTTTATGCTAACTATTTGACTTTCCTGTGTTCTTTTCCTGCAACTCATCTTCCTATCTTACCTAGTTATCATAAAATAGTATTTTATAATTAATTCTTTATTATTTCCGATTCTGAGGTCCATTCTAATCGTAACCTTGATTTCCTCGTGGCTTACTTTTCACTCATACTGATTTAAATCGTTAATTGACCGTCCGGCGCGGCCCCTGGAATTGTTATTATTTTTGGTAATTTTTCACAAAAATTACCTGGCGTCCAAATGTGCACTAACCCAGCCTGAGGGGTTTCCGGGTTAAGTTATTATATATTTAAAAGGGCGAGCGTAAAATACCCTACCCAGCCGATATCTCCGCCATCGGTCGAATTTAGTTAAATTTTGGGGAAAAGTATTGTTACAACCTAGAGCAGGAAAGTAAGAAATGTACGTCTCAGATCACACGTAATTGTCGTCCGAAGCAAAACTGATGTTGTTCACACTTCTACGCTGACGAATATTAGTAAGGAAATAATAACAAAAACATGATGTTTTTTTAGTAATGTGTAAAAATAATCTTGCAGCAAAGTTGTAAACAGTTTTTTTGTTGTAAACAGTTTAGTTAATGATATTATTCTTTAACAATTTTGGTAAGCAAATCTAGCTTCAGTAAGAAAGTGACATTGCTGCAAAATGACAATCTTATGTTGTCGCTTCAAGACGTCATGGTAGTGCAGCATGACTTCAACATGGTGCTGCACCATAGCAGTCATCTTCTACATTAATATGATTTTTAGAAAATAGATAATTTAAGGTAGTTCACTCGGGACATATAATTTGTTCTAGTTCTTTCCTTTTCACTCGCTAGTGCTGTCTTTCTCACGAGTTATCTCTTATTTGCTTTTACTAATGGTTATTTTTGTTTGACTAGCCAGTTCATTAACAATTTATAAGATACTACATGGTAAAAATTTTCAAAATTTCTTTGGATTATTTTAAGTATATTATTCTAACAAGTATCAGTCTTTTGAAACGGTCGTAAAATTCTTTCAATGCAATAACCATTAATATTTGTGATTTTCTCACTTTCCACCTATACTGTTTGTCCTAAAATGTCATTTTTAATTACAATTATCTCATTTCCAGTATGGTTAATTGATTTCAAATTTAAACAGCACATGTAATGCGTATTCTATTAACTATATTTCAAATTTCGAAAACTTCTGAAAATTTTGCATTTATGACCGAACTACCTTAAATGATACTAAGCGACATAAATATTATTCAGATGTCAATCAGTAGGAAAATTACATAGATGACGCAAAAACATAAATAAAATAGATTTAGAGTTCCCTGACTAGACAAACAGAATCATCTAATATTACATAACAGAGAAAGCTGTGTAAATATAATAAGGAACTAATATCATGATATCATGAATCCTACAAAAAATTACATGAAAAAAAAATCTGGTGTAGAATACGTAACTAAAATAGCATAAAGCTTAAGGCTTTTTTATGAAAATCTGATATTTAAACCGCAAATTTGATAATAATTATTCAAAAAAGTAATAATTTAATGTAAATTGATTAAAATGAACTATTGAGACATTTATGCTGTTAGAAAATCTTCTCATTAAAAAAAAAAATCACATATCTATAGTTTTAGAAATTACTATGATAGTATTCATTTTGTAGTGTAATTAAATTTTCAAAATTTTAGTAAGTCCATAAAGAAAAATCATTTTTCCTAAAGTTGTTATCATCGAGATATCGTTGACAAAAAAAAAAAAAGGGTTTTTTTTTCAATATTATCCTTTAAAATTTCTTAATCCATTGATTTTATAGAAATCTTTAGAAATTTTTAGAAATTGAAAATATGCGTCAAATATCGAGAACCGCATTGAAATGGGCTTTTTTGATCAGAAGACATCGTCTTCGAAAAATTTCAAAAAAGTGTTTTTTTTCACATAACTTCGAAATTCCTTCTAGGGTCAAAAAAGAATCTTGATTTCGACTTAAAATTTAAGTTAAAATCCTCACATATTAACTTATTCATTTTCTTCTAGAAGGGTAAATCTTGTAATATTTGACTTACTTTCGACTTTTATTGGCTTAGTTAGGATCGATTTAAGACAAAAGAATGCCTTTCGGCCTCATCCGAAATGGAAGGTAGATTTCATTTGATATCAAATTCTCTTTAAAGTTAAGGGGTCATCCATAAATGACGTCACTTCTTAAAAGGGGGAGGGGGTATCACCAGAATGCGACAAGGGGCAGGGGGGGGGTCAAAAGCTTTGTGACGTCACATGTTAAAATTTGAATTACTCAAACGTGAAACTTACAGTGCGCGTCATTGATTCGTGACGTTTGAAAATTTTATGGTAAAATAGAAAAATCAAAACTTCGACATCTGTAAGTAAGGAAATCAATAAAAGGAAAATCTTTATAAGCAACAATTTAAACAAAATTGAAAAAATAATTCACTTTAAAGAATAGTTCACAAACCTCCATGAGTAGCTAACTGTGATAAATACGACACTAACTGCTTCAAAATTCTCTACTCATAGAGGTTTGTCGTTCTCCAGGAAGTTGCGGATCAGTCTGAAGAAATACACACGCTATCACACTGAAAAAAAAGTTTTCTGCTCGGCACAATCTACTGTATCATAAAAGTGAATCGTCACCGGTACGATCCGTAAAGGCTACGAGTAGCAGTCTGAATCGTTACCGTCACGATCTATTCGGTGTCATTCAGCGGCTTGCCACTCTTTACCCCCTCCACTTTCTTAATTGACAACTTATACCAAACGCATACCACAACAAAAAGCATAAAAATAAAAAGAAATATTGAGTGGCAATGGTGGCACTACTACTCGAAATAATAACACTAGTAAATTTTTACTAATAGTCTAGTCAAATAGTTGAAAATGGTCTAAAATAAAGATACTGCTCTTAAAATTATGTGCGATAGCTCAATGGATCTGGAATGACGCCTAGAAAAATGTGCCAAAATCGTGTATTAGCACATGAAAAAATTGCAAAAGTTATAAACAACTAAAGATGCAAAAAAAAATGGCATTTCGTTTTTTGCCAATATTTCATAAACTATTAATATTTAAGGAATTTCAAAAAAAGATTCTGAAAAAGGAGGAAATTTCCAATAAAAAACTCGTCACTCCCGGAACTCTATCTACATTATTTATAATTTTAATTTAACGCTGAAAATAGGTCTGCGCGCGACATTTTTAGGTTACGCGCGCGGCGTCAAAAGCGAGTACGGCACATTAATTAATTTATTTAAGGTATTGAATATTTTTTTTTTTTAATTTGAAAAAATTATGGTGTGTTCTGAACACTATAAATAACACCGGCACACGAAAAAAAACAAGTTATTAGTACTTTTGACGGGACCCATATATCTTTATGTATTTCGATCCGCTGAATACGAATTTGAGATCAGGTTGACCCGTACACCGTCAAATTTTCGAGAAAACTTTGAAAAACCGAAAAAAATGACGAAAATCGGCAGTTTAGGCGATTTAAAATGATTTAAAAATTTTTTTTGACCTAAACTAAGCATGATTTTTATGAATTTTGACCCGCTTAATACTTATTTGAAGTTTATTTAGGCCATAAGCCACTAAAAGTTTAAGTAAATTCCAAAAAAACCTTGAAAAATTACAACAAAAGCAAAAAATAGCAAAAAAAAGAAAAAAAAAAGCAAAAAATTCCAGATATTGTGTTAAAAAAAAATTTATAAAATTAGATCAATCATGATTCTCATGTATTTCGATCCGCCGAATATAAATCTCGAATTTATATGGCTCAGACATCTCTAAAAATCAAAATAAATGGAAAAAAACCACTAAAAATCAAAATAAATCAAGTCCGTTATGATAAAAATCAATTTTTAAATAAAAATAAAATATCTGCCATGACGGCATACAAGCCGTTAACCCAGGGACTCTGCCAGACGGTTCTGTTGCCCGCCGTCACCATGTGGAGGTGCCCTGGTTACAGGCACAAGCATTCAAGCAAGAAATCAGGAATGATTAGAATTTCGATGAAAAGAAGAAGTTCCGAAAATTCATCAGTGTACTGACCAGATGTGAAAGGTTGTATTGATTCATCTAAGATAAGTTTGAAAACTGTGCTTCTTTACGTCGGAAACATATTGGCACTGATGTACAATTTGCAAATCGTATTAGATGAAATAAAGTATTCGGAACATCAATGGAAAGTTTGTGGTGATATAAAATTTGCAACAGCACTGTTCGACCAACAATCAGGGTTCACAAAATATTCTGCTATTTATGTTTGTGGGATAGTTGAGATCGAACAAATCACTATGTTAATGATGCCAAATAAGAAGAAGGAATTTTTGATCCCCGACAGAACCTCAAATTCGAACTTTATTTCAATTACAACTTAGGGTTGCTTGATAAATCTTGAATTGCACATTTTACATTCTTACTTTCTACACTTTCCTGAAAATCTTGACAATTACAGTGACGAATACACGGAAAAAAGTAAACTGTAATATTCACTCGGATTTCGGTTAGTTTTTATAATTTCAAACAGTAAAGCGGACATCGGGGTGGCAAAAATGTAAATATTACAGAACTTAATGTAGAAAGTATAAAAGCCACAGTTTATAATTTAATATCCAAAATAAGTGATTAGTAGTTTTCACTATAGTAAATAACGACTCTTTCATCTTTAAAAATTACAGTTTCAAACAGTAAAAAATGCCATTTCAATAAATAGTCCATATTATGAAGAGAAGGGGAACTTAGATGAAAGAGAAAGGGGTCTCACTCTGGGAGAATTTAACATTTCAAACAGTAAAAATTATACTTTCAAAATATACATTTTACCAGTCTAAGCAAGTCAATAATTACAGTTTGACTTTTAGCGTTGCATTTAAAATTTACCATTTTACTTTGTAAATATTGACGTTGCTTGTATTAAAAATTTACTAACTTTATTTTATACTTTTTACATATCATAACATCATTTTTTAGGTACGAAATGATAAATATTAAAGTCTGAATTCTTAATTATTATACTTTAACATTTTAGACATTTACCTAGCGAATATTACTGGTTGAAATAGTATTTTCTTCCATGTAAAGAGTAAATTGTAACGTTTAAATTGTAAATATTACAATGTGAATAGTAAAATTACGATTTTACTGTTTGAAATGGTAATTTTTAGCAGTTGATCATTACTTATTATAAATCGACTGTTATTTATTACAGTTTACTTTTTTCCGTGTAAGGCAGAGGATTCCACCAAGACACCAGTGTAATAAAAACGATATCAAAAAAAGTAGAATTAACTAAAATTTTTTAAGGATTTAGGTAAAAAGTTTTTAAATTGCCTAAACTGCCGATTTTCGTCATTTTTTTCGATTTTTCAAAGTTTTCTCGAAAATTTTACGGTGTACGGGTCAAACTGACCTCAAATTCGGATTCAGCGGGTCGACAGATACAGCGGATTAACATATATGGATCCTGTCAAAAGTACTAACAATTTTTTTTTTGTGTGCCGGTGTAATTATTCCTGTTGGAAATTTTACTTAAAGTTAATTTTTCAACAAGTTAAACAATTGTTAACTAACAAAATTTTCTCGAACTTTTATCTTAATTGTAAGTGAAAAAAAAATGTTTAAATAATTGTCGTAAAAAATTTTCGCTTCGTAGAGCCTTTCTTATATACATACTTAACAAGATCGCGCCATAAAAGTTAAAAAAATATTTATACTTTGTTTATAATAATTTTTTTACTTGAACAAAAACTAAAAAAATCCAAGTAATGTTGTTAAAAAAATTTTTTTTTTCTTAATCATCATATTATCGTTTTTTTTATTAATACAAGATATTAATTGATTTGCAAAATAAATTTTTCCCGCCATTTGTTGATAAATTTTTTATAAACAAATTGATTATTTCAATATTTAAAACAATTTTTTTTCACAATTCTATTATATTACAAATCCGAACAAAAACAGTTTCACTGTAAAAAATCGCGTCGTCCACGTTCATAAGACTTTTAAGAAAAAAAAATTTTTTTTTCTTTACAAAAAGATATAAAATCAAAATATTAAAAAATCCAAGTAACCGATATGATTGTATATAATTTTCGGAAATTAAAAAACATTTTGTGGTAAACTTAAAAATTAAAGAAATAATTTTGGAACGTATTTAGTGTGCGTGGTTGCAAAATATTTTACTTTTTATGAAATTCGTAAAATCTATCTACTAAGACTGAAAAAAAATTTGACATACACAATGACGCACACCAAGTACGTTCCAAAATTATTTCTTTAATTTTTAAATTTACAAAAAAATGTTTTTTAATTTCCAAAAATTATATACAATCACTAGCTGACCCGGTGAACTTCGTATCACCTATAATATATATATTTTAAAACACCTTCCGAACAGCGATTATCAATCTAAACTCTAATCTACTTCGATAAAGAATAAATACTGGCTGCATGAAGCGCGGTTAGAATTTTGTCAAGTTATTAAATGAAACTCGCTTCTCATTATCGCCTGAAAATCAAGATTCTAAAAAATGAACACTGAATTTATGAAATTTTTTTTTGTCCATACATACAGAAGATAGACGTTTAACAATTTTAGATCTGTTCATTTCCTTAGCTAAACTTTCGGGTTTTTCAAAAATTTTTTTCTTTCGAAAACATCCCTGAACTATAGCGAGATTAACGCACAGCTATCCATTTTTATCTATATATATATAGATAGACTTATATAGGTGACAAATGAAATACTGCTGTGAAGCAGGAAACAATTGATGTTACTTGATATTTTTGATTTCTTAATATTTAGGATTTTTTTTTTCAACTTTTTATTTTTTTTTTCTAAACCATCCTCTAACTATACCTGATGACGTACAAAATAAAAAAAAAATTATCAAAATCGGTCCAGTCGTTTTTGAGTTTTAGCGAGACTAACGCACAGCTATTCATTTTTATACATGGGGTATTCCATGCCAAAGCGACCACATTTGAACTCGACCCCTTTAGATTTAGCTGAAACTTTATCATTCTTTTCTACCTTTTGAAAAACATTTTTGAGAATTTTTTAAAATTTATTTGTTCAACCCAAAAAAGGTTATGAATTTTTCAAAAAAATGGCTTTTTTGAGCTAGAAGAGCTCAAAAGCATATAAAACCTATCTCTTTAAGCTCGGAGAGCTCAAAACAACACATAAATTGTATTTTTGAGCTCAGAGAGCTCAAAAACGGTATAATTGCGATTTTAAGCGTCCAGATATGGAATTAGCGGGAAGTTGCAAGGATGGCCTTCAGGGTCAACCGTTTTCCTATTTTTTTTTATTTAATTGAAAAAAAAATTGTCAAATTTTCTAAAATAAAAATTTTTTTTTTTTTTCAATTAAAAAAAATATAAAAAAAAATCGGCCCTGCCCGGGATGAGCGGAAATAGTTGTCAAATTGATTGAAGTTTTTTTTTAAGAAAAAAAATTAAAAACAAAAAAGTCACCAACTTCGAAAAAATAACGATTGTGCTTAAAAAAAAACGATTATTTTTTATAGAATTGATCTTTAATTGATATTTAATTTTTTTTGCGTTTTTTTTCCAAAAGTTCATTCAAAAACAAAAATTTATGAAAAGAAAAAGGTACCCCTAAGGTAGAAAAAGGTCAATGCCTAAAAAAGTTATGGCTATTTGAAAATAAAAAAGCCATTTTTTTGAAAAATTCATAACTTTTTTTTGGGTTGGATAAAAAAAATTGAAAAAATTCTCAAAAATGTCTTTTGAAGGGTAGAAAAGAATCGTAAAGTTTCAGCTAAATCTAAAGGGGTCGGGTTCAAAAGTGGTCGATTTGGTATGGAATACCCCATTGATAGATAGATATAAACATTACAAAAATAAACACGAACAAAACAAAAGTAATGACAAACATTCTTCTTGCGTTTCTTCTTGAGATTTGTGGTTATGTCCGACAAACTGAATAGGTAAATAGTACAACTCTGCAGTATACTTGTACGTATTTTCCTATATATCGAACAATTTTGGTACTCTCTTGCAATCTTGAGGCTCAAGCGTAACAATAGCGATTCCAACACAAAATTAATAATTTTTGATTTTTTTAGTTGAACTTTCGCGTTTTTCAAAAATTTTTAACTTCCCGCTAAGAAAATCGAAAATTTTCAAAAAATCGGAAAGTTATTGTTTTCACCCCGTTTTGAAAAAATCGAGGTTACAACAGATCTCGACGTTTTGAAGCCCTAAGAAGCTTTCCTGACTATTTTTACGATGATGCCCGTACGTCTGTATGTGTGTGTGTGTGTGTGTGTGTGTGTGTGTTTTTTTTTTTTTTTTTTTTTTTTTTTTGTAAAGAGGTACGAAAAAAGATCTTCAAAAGACACCGGTATCGTTAACTCTGCCGCCCATCTTCCGGCAGATATCGATAGTCGGTAGTGTGGAGATTTTTACCCACTAAAAAAAACATTCCTCTTCCCCTCTCCCCTTGATGGTACGGGGAGGACTGGATTGGAATCGCGTTAGCATTACTTCAATCCAGTCGTGCTGCGTTTCACGACGCCTACTCCTGGCTACTGGTCCCTTTCTGCGATTTTGTCTTTCAGAAGGTGCTGTGCATAAACTGCAACAGCTGACCAGTTTTCCTCTTGTTTGATCATATAGGTCACCAGGCTTGAGGGGGAGAGCCTGGTGCCTATGATCTCTTCGGTGCTTCTTCTGTAGTCCTTCCATCGAGCACACTCGAAGAATGTGTGTTCGGCGTCGTCGATTTTATCCGGGCAGTATTTGCACGTTGGTGTGCTGTGCAAACCCATCTTGAAAAGATAGGCATTGAACTGCCCATGTCCCGTCAATAGCTGGGTCAGGAAGAAGTCCGTATCCCCGTGCTTCCGAGAGAGCCAGACGTTGATGTTTGGGATCAGGCGCGCCGTCCATCTGCCCGTCTCTCCCGATGTCCATCGGTCCTGCCACTCTTGCTGCGTTTCCGCCTTTATCCTTGTTCTTGCGTCCTTCATGTTATCATCACTGTCTTTAGCGTCATAGAGTTTTGCTCTTTCGAACGCTAATAGGTCGATGGGCGCGGCTCCTGCAATGACCAATACAGCCGCTTCGGAAACTGTGCGGTAGGCGCAGGCAACCCTGAGAGCGCCTCGCCGCTGTACTGCTGCGATCTTTCGCCGGTAGGTCTTCTCCATTAATATGACTGCCCATATCTCCGCTCCATAAAGCAGTACCGAGTGGACTGCTTCTAGAAGAACTCTTCTCTTTTTTGTTCTTGGTCCCATGGTGTTGGTCATAATTCGTGCTAGGCTAGACACAGTCTTGCTGGCTTTCTTGCATGCACTGTCGAGGTGTTCACGGAAAGATAGTTTCTCGTCTATCATTACCCCTAGATACCGCAGGGCCCTTGTTGACGTCAGCGTTGTTCCTCCCATGTCCATAGCGAATGGTTTTGGAAACCATTTTTGACGGGTCAAAACGACCATCTCGGTTTTCTGTTTGGCGAGTTTCAGGTGATGCTTATCGAGCCAAGTCTCGACGGTGTCGATGGTTTCCCGAACTAGCAGTTCGGCCTCTTCGACGCTGTCCGCCACTATAGTAGCTGCAACGTCGTCTGCAAAGCCTGTTAGCTCTACTTGCTCTGGCAACGGGATTTCAAGAAGCTCGTCGTAGTCTGCGTTCCATAGATCAGGCCCCATTATTGAGCCTTGCGGCACGCCAGCCGTTATGGCGTATTCTTGTGGGCCTTCAGTAGTTTCCACTATTAGCTTTCTATCGTCAAGGTAGTTGTCGACTAGTGCCAAATTTTTGGCTCCGCGTCAAACTTGTGCTCCAGAGCGTCTAAAATGTCTCCCCAATTTGCGCTGTTAAATGCGTTTTTGACATCTAGCGTGAGGAGAAGACATACTTTACGAGCTTTGAGGCTACCAGTCCATGCTTCTCTCGCTGTCTTTATGACTTTCTTGATCGCTCCGACTGTCGAACGTCCTTTCCGGAAGCCGTGTTGGTTTGCGGCAAAACCTCCAGCACGGTCTATGTCGTTGCGAAGTCTTCCTTGTATGAGCTTCTCGAGCAGTTTTCCAGCAATGTCCAGCATACAGAGTGGTCTAAACGACGAAGGTGTTATGGGGGTTCCCTTAACTTTGTCTAAGAGAACCAATCTCTGCCGTTTCCAGACCACGGGAAACGTGCCAGTTGCCAAGCATGCGTTGTAGGTGTTCAGGAGTATGTCTGGGTATTCCAGGGCTACAGTTTTGATCACCGATGCCGGGATGCCATCAGGTCCAGGTGCCTTTCCTGTTTTGAGTGACTTGGCCGCGTCTTGTAATTCTTTAGTTGTGAAGGGTGTTACTTCGCTGTTCTTAGTGTAGTGTTTCTTCTCCCGCGGTGGGTGTTTGGGGAAAAGCTCCGTTACAATGCTCTCCATCAAGGCAGGAGATTTCGGCGCCTCTGGTGAAGCCTTTCCAAGTCGTTTGGCGACAATTTGGTAGGCTTTACCCCAGAGGTCATTGTCGAGATCGTTGCAGATCTCTTTCCACAGTTTCGCTTTACTTGCTTTAATGGCTCGGTTTAGCGTCTTTTTGGCCTGCTTGTACTCTTTTGAATACAAGTCCTGGCTTGGGGAGCGTTTCGTAGCTCTCGTTGCTCGGCGACGTAGCTGATGGCATATTTTGCGAAGTTCTGCTATGTCCGCTGACCACCAGTACGCCGGCCTGTGGAAGCTCTGGTTTTTTAGCCGCGGCATAGAGGCGTCACATGCGGCAGTAATTTCTTTCATCGTGTTTAGCACTGCCTTTTCCGTCTTGCTGCAGGTATCCGGTGTCGGGTTGTTCTGGAGGGTAGACCAGCTTCGTGCGAGTGAAGCTTGCAATGCCTCTGGATCAAGCCTTTTGGCATTCCACTTCCGCTTAGAAACGTCGCGTTGTGAAACCGGAGCAAATGCCAATCCAACGCTGAATGTCACAAACTGGTGATCACTGCCACTGTATTCTTCGGATACTGTCCAGTCTTCAATCATGTTGGCAGTCCTTGGAGTCGCCAATGAGATGTCGCGGATGGATTCTTGGTACCCTGGTCTTCTAAAGGTCGTGGTCCTCCCGGTGTTCAGCACTATGAGGTCGAGTCTAGCCACGACGTCAGCGACCTCGTTTCCTCTGGTGTCGGAGAAAGCAGCGCCCCACTCAGCCAATTTAGCGTTGAAGTCTCCGGCTACGATAACTTCGCCGTCGAACTTAGTGACCGCATCTTCTATATTTGCGAGTTTCTGTCGGAACACACTAATCCCTTTGTTAGGTGAGAGATAGACGCTCATGAAGTAGGTTGTGGGGGTTTGAATCCAGACAAAACCTGCTCCACCTCCGCTGTTGTTGACGGTAACGTTCTTTGTGTTCACAATCCAAATTGCTGCCGTGCCCGTTTTGTCTGCGAACCATGTTTTACCTTCGATGTTTAGATATTGCTCGCAGATAAAGCAGACGTCAATTTTATCTTCGAAAACACGCTGGCGCAGCAGGTTTTGCGCCAAGGCGCACCTATTCAGGTTGCCTTGTAGTATGCGTGTCATTTCTGACCTTTCGTGGCTTCTGCAAGTGCTTTGCGGAATGCCTTACACGCTCCAGTGCCAGAAATATGGCATAGACTATCCTGGGCATCTTTGTCCGAAGCACAAAGGAAGCATTTTAACTTCTCCGTGCAGTTTACGGCCTTGTGGTTCTCTCCGCCACATTTGTAGCAGCACCTGCTTCTGTCTGGTCCCGCACACTGACGTGTTTGGTTTCCATAACCAAGACATTTAAAACAACGTGTTACTTTTACTACTGGGCGTATACGACAGTTCACCAAACCGATCCGTATACGGGCCTTGTCAAGGGCCTTAATCGCACTGGGCTCGTCTAGTTCGCAGAAGGCTGCCCGATTACCTCGTGGTGTGGGTTTTGTCAAATTTACCCGTTTGACCTCCAGGTTGTCAGTGAATTCACGTTTGAGTGCTTCACGGACTTCGCTCTCGGTAGAGATTTCATCTAAGTCGAGGATCTCGATCGTTGTTGTTGGTGTTAGCGTCTTGACTGTGCCGATGTTTGCAGTGGCTGCCCTTACTGCATCGGTGAATGCCTTGCTGTCTTCGGTCTTTCGAGCCATTTCAAGGAGAATGCCTCCGTGTTTCGTCTTTTTAATAGACCTTATGTCTACGCCCGTCTCGACAGGGCTTACCTTGGCCTTGATTTCCTTCAGGAGATCGGCGTATGTTCGCCCTTCAGCTGGTTGGACTAGGACAGCTTTAGTTCTTGTCTTCTTCCTCCTTGGTTTCTTGGAGCCACCGCTGTTTGGCTGGTCTTGGGCTGTAGTAGTTTGAGTCACTGGCTCCTGTTCTTTCTTTTTCTTATTTAAAATTATTAAAAGCACAAAAAAAATTTGCTTTAATATGGCTCTTTACCGTAAGATGGACGGTGGCGTTGTTTGCTCGGTGGGTCTTATATACGTGACTGAATAAAGTAGTCAGTACTTGTCTCGGATAGCTTAACTGGTAGAGCCCTTGGCGCGTAACCGAGAGATCTGGGTTCGACTCCCAGTCTGGGCTGTCTGATTATTTTTTCAATTACGGAAAAATTCCCACTGAGTAGGTCCCCCCCTTTCCCCTATCCGTTCTTTCCCAACTCCCTTAAAAAATTTGCTTTAATATGGCTCTCTTGTTTTGCCGAGTCACTTTGGTCCAGGTATCATCCCGGGCTGTCTTTTTCTGTGCTGGCTTGTAAATATCTGAGGAAGGGCTGGGCGTGGACAGCGGCCTCTTCTTGTTGCCATCTCCTTGCTGTGGTAATTTCTTAGGAGTGGTCAGAGGTGGCTGTGATTTTTTGTTCAGACTCGGAGATGTTTGAGTCGTTGACGCCGACTTTGTTGGTGATTTGTTGGCCAGCCTATATGCCGTACTAATAGACGAAACCAATTTTCTGATCTCATGGTGGAGATTCTTTTTGTCTTTTATGAAGTCGGCTAACTCATCAATCTTGTTGCCGAGCCTCTCCATTGGTGACTGTTGGCCGGTGACGGTCGGTAGAGAGTTCATTCTTCCTCGGTGGGTTTGATTAGTGGCAGGAGCAAAAGGTCCTCCACTTTTTGAAGGAATGTTGCTCAGCTGTCCGTTCTTTGCCATCTGGGCTGATTTCGTACTCCCTGTAACCTTGCTAGCATTGCTAGACAGCAGAGCCATGGGGTCTACTCCACTGTTCAAACGGTCGCTTGGTAACGACGAGTTTAGGCCCGTTTGCACGCCTTCCCTCGCCGGCACTGAGGTATCCATCCTCTGTACTGTAAACGATGTTTGAAAATCTTCTGACATTTCCATATCATCTTTTGCTAGGTTTTGGTCCACCCCGAGTATTCTGTTTCCTCGGTACCCGACGCATCTGACGTGCAGATATGCCGGGCATTCCCCTATCCGCCACCTGAGGAGGCGCCCGATGCGGGACCCAGCAAGCCCGACACGGGGTGTGTGTGTGTGTGTGTGTGTGTGTGTGTGTGTGTGTGTATAAACCTCTTATAACTTCTGAACGGCTTGACCGATTTGATCGCAGTTAATGTCATTCGAAAGGTCTTCGCCAAACTTAGATTTCCTGAAAGTCGGAACCGATTCGGACCAGTAGATTTCGAGAAATCGCAAAAAAAGTGAAAAAAAATTGTTTTTTTTCTTTTTCATTTTTTTTTAAATATCTCCGAATTGGTTGAACCGATCGACCTAAAAAAACTCATTAGCTCTTAATCTTGAAAACCTGCATCGATCACCACGAAAAGCGTCAGAATCGGTTGATGCGTTCGTGAGATATCGTTGTCCAAAAAAATCGTGTTTTTTTGTAATAACTCCGAAATGTTTCATCAGATCAATTTTTATGTTCTGAATTATTTATAGAGCTTAAAATACTACATCTATCGCTGCCAAATGCGTGAAAATCGATTGATTCATTCAAAAGTTATAGCAGTTTGAGAATTTAAAAATCGTGTTTCATCGAACTTTGATGATTTTTGAGCTCAAAGAATTCAAAAGCATAGGAAAGCTGTCTCCTTGAGCTCGGAGAGATCAAAATAACATATAAATTGTATTTTTGAGCTCGAAGAGCTCAAAAACGTCATAAGTGCAATTTTAAGCGCCTAGGTATGGAATTAGCGGGAAGTTGCACGGATGGCCTTCAGGGTCAACCGTTTTCCTAATTTTTTTTTTAAATCATCCCTTAACTATAGCGAACAAAACAAAAAAAAATTTTTCAATCGGTCCACCCGTTTTTGAGTTTTGGCGGGACTAACGCACAGCAATTTATTTTTATATTTTTTTATTATTCGATGATGATTGATGATAATGATGTTTTTAGCTAAACTGTTGGGTTTTCCAAAAAAATTTTTTTTCTGAATCATCTCTGAACTACAGCAAACAAAACAAAAAAAACAATTTTGAAAATCGGTCTAGCCTTTTTTGAGTTTTAGTGAGACGAACGCACAGCAATTAACTTTCTTTTTTTTTATTTTTTCAGCTGAACTTTCGAGTTTTTCAAAAATTTTTATTTTTCTAAACCATCTCTGAACTATAGCGAACAAAACGAAAAAAAAATTTTGAAAATCGGTCCAGCCGTTTTTGAGTTTTAGCGAGACTAACGCACAGCAATTTATTTTTATATATATAGATAGAAGATAGATAGAAGATATCGCTTACTTGGATTTTTTAATATTTTGATTTTATATCTTTTTGTAAAGAAAAAAAAAATTTTTTTTCTTAAAAGTCTTGTGAACGTGGACTTGGCGCGATTTTTTACAGTGAAACTGTTTTTGTTCGAATTTTAGTATTTTTTGTAATCCCATAATAAAATTGAGATGAAATGTATATGAAACCAATTTATTCGTGTTGTGATTGGTTGAAAATAAATACTCTCATTCTGATTGGTTGAAAGTGAATATAATATACATAAACGACACATAAATATATCACGACAATAAATATGAGGCTTGCGCGCGCAAATTTGAATTCTAGTCTCATAATAAAATTGAGATGAAATGTATGTGGCATCAAACTATTCGTAACGTGATTGGTCGAATATATCATAAGCATGAAAATATATGCAAACTCTATAGTCAGGCGCGCGCGCAAATTTAAATTCTAGTACCGTATAAATTTCACATCTCTAGTCCTATAATAAAATTAAGATGAAATATATGAAAATATATGTGTTGCAAACTATTCGTAACGTGATTGGCTGAAAGTGATTATAATATACATAAACGACACAATAATATATCATGAGCATATAGTGTATCCTATATACTAAAATTGATGGTAGAATGAAGTTAGCTTAGTATCGAAAACATGGACCCTGATTCCTTATTGGTTCAAGATTAGAGCGCGCGCGTATACGCGCAATATAAATTTCTAGTTGTATATAAACTTTAGTTAGTTTCATTCACAAATGCGGACTACATCTAAAGTTAACTTAAAGCAGCACTCACATTGCACACGGTAATAAGAGGCGCTACATGTGAAACTTGAGTATTTATTGAAAGAGCGTGGTTAATTTTAATACAACCAGAGTATATACTTATTTTATTCATCAAAATAAAATTCATTTTTAAAGTATGTGTTCCGATAAATTTTTTCCAAATAACAACTTGAACTTTTTGTAAATTAATTGCCAAAAAAAAATATATATATATATATATATATATATATATATATATATATATATATATATATATATATATATATATATATGTATATAGATATACTAGCCGTCCCCGCCCGCTTCGCTGGGCGAATTTTCAAAGGAAATAAATTAAATTTTATTCATCATTTTTATTTTTTTTTATTCATATTTTTTTTTTTTTGCTTTTTTTGTTAATTTTTATTTTTTTTTCTGAAATTTAAAATATTTTTCAAAGAAGAGTCAAATTCACTTAAAATAAAATTTATTGATATAATAAATTATTATTATTATTATAATAAAAATAAATGTTGATGAACAACAAAACAAAGAATAAATGGAGAAATTAGTCAATAGAAATGGTCCGATTCATGGAGAAATTAGTATTAATCTTCCTCCATCTCACATTCGAAGGCTCGTCGCTCGTAAGTTGAGTTTGCCAGGACGTAAAACATACTCGTTAACATAACGGAGTTGAAACTAAAAACTCGAAATTCAAACCGCGAGTAATTTTGACCGACATCATAGCTCTGACCATACTGGCAGACCACGCGAACCATCAGCACCTTTGAAAAGTAAAAAAAAAATATTATTATATTAAGTTCCAGATGGCATCTGTAATGCGATATGATATTTGAAAAAGAAATATCATAAAATGTTTTAATGGAAATGGTTAAACGTATAACCACTGCGGACCAATACGGTGAGCAGAGAGTACGTTTAACCACAACCTTTTTTTTTTTTTTTACCTGATTTATTTCGATAATCGACTCAAGCTCATGTTGATTATCGACAATCATTATAACATGATCCCCAGACCGATCACGGATATCAAATGAAAAATTGTCGGTAAAGAGTAATTCACGGTACCCGAAAAGCTCCTGAACGTACCCAGTGAATCTGAAAAAAAAAAATAATCAATAATTTATAAAATAAACAAAAAAGATTTTAAATTCAATTAAAAATTATAAAAAAGACATACTCATAACGATGCCCTTGCCGGAAAAATGGTGACCGTTGAAAATTCATGAAGTTGATGTTGATAGTAGCGTTGATGACAGATGAATGGTCTAAATGTTTATTTGCTTATTTTTTTTTTAATAGCAAAAAACAATGAACCTAGTAACCATTCAATTTTTTTTTTGTTTATTTATTAACTTCATGTTTATCGTTGCAACGAACATTATAAACGTATAACTAAGTATTAGTAAACGTTAGTTCTTCTTTATCAACATGTAATGTACATATTCACTCTATCTCATCGAATTATGAAACGGATTACTTTGCCAGGCGAATGACATAGATTTATTTAACCTTTTTTTAATAATAATAATAATAATAATTATTATTATTATTATTATTATTATTATTATTATTATTATTATTATTATTATTATTATCATTATAATTATTATTATGATCATTTTTATTGAATTAATATAAATATAAATAAGGTAAAAGCCCCAATATATGATCATGTACCAGTATATGATCACTCCATGTATTTATATATCTATATTCACAAATATAGGTATACAAATACATGGAGTGATCATATACTGGTACATGATCATATATTGGGGCTTTTACCTTACATGAAGAAGTTTAAAATTTGGAAATGGAAATTTCATATTTTAACACCCACCACCGCAAACTTTTTCGGCGGTTGGTTGTAGTAAAATCCGCTCTTAGATTATTTCTGCATCACATATAGATGACTCTAGCTAAATTTGGAGTCTGTAGGAGTTATGGCTTAAAAAATAAAAATTTTCATTGTTAAACCAATGAAAAAGCATAAATTAAGAATAGCTTTGGTGTTTTTTGTTTTTTTTTTTTTTATAAAATGTTCATACTATTTATTATTTTTATATTTTTTTTTATAAATAAATAAATACCACTTAATTCAAATGATAAGGACTTTATTTATTAATATTATAACGTACAAAGAAAACATATTTCTCTTTATTCAAAAATATTGATTCAGTACTATTAAAAGTTAATCTATCTCCTAGTAATTTACCGTTACTTAGAATTACATAAAATTACCAAGCATACTATATTTAAGTTAAATAGGACTATACTAATACTTCTTTGTATACTCTGTTTCTTGTCATGTTTTCTTCTGCTAAAATAAACAAATTTTCAGTATTTCCAACTCTGGAAAACGCAACGTAAAGTTGACCATGAGAAAAACATTCAATTGACAAATCTACACCTGCTATTTTCAATGTTTGACCTTGAGACTTATTGATTGTAATTGCAAAACATACTCGAATAGGAAATTGAATACGTTTAAATTGAAATTCATAATTGTACAAATGATTGGTATACAGGGTATAAAAATAATGTCACCTGATCCATATCCTGTGATAATTTTAGCTTCAATAATATTTTGCTTTAATGATATCACTTGTAGGCGAGTTCCATTGCATAATTTTGGAGAGCTCAAATTTCTAATAAGCATAATTGGTGCTCCGATTTTAAGTTTCAAAATATGATTCGACATTCCAGGTGGATTCAGAGAATTCAAAAATTCTACGGGAAAGTTGGTAGCATCATCTTGCTCGACTACCGTGTTAATAGATGAATAAATCTTCTCTTCTTCTTCATATAAACTCAAAATCATATCATTTATTCTAGACGCATGATCATTCATTGATGTTAAAATTGATCTTTCGCTTAACCAAGTAGTTGATTTTGTTTTTAAATTTTTTACATCAGGATAGACGTTTTTTATTAATTCATCTAAATTTGATACTATTGTTCCAATACCGGTAGGTATTTTAATTTTACCATTTTCCTCTTCTACATTTCCGTTGCCAATTTCCAAAAGCATACTGGAAAATTCTTCGGCGTTTAAATCGCCATATAAATGAACTCTCATATTTGTTGATAATGATAACTGATCGAATTTTGGCCATAAATTAGAAGATTTCAAACACGCATTAACTTCATCGGCTCTGGTACCTCGTTTGACAACAGGCAATGTCTGTCGAAAATCACCTGCTAATACAAGTGTTATACCACCCATTTCACGTTGATCATTTCTTATATCTTTCATTGTTCTATTTACTGCTTCTAGAGCTCTTTTATGTGACATAGTACATTCATCCCATATGATAACAGAGCATTCTTTAAAAACTTTCGCAGCATCACTTTGTTTACTTATATTACAAACTAGCTGTTACCCGCCCGCTCCGCTGGGCACTTTATAGAATTGTATTTTGAGATCTAGACTTGAAATTCAATTGGAGTATTGTTCTGACTTGCAGAGATTCAAAATTCTATCGGATTGGCCTGTACCTTTTATCCATGCCATAATTCTAGCAAATATCCATTGTAACTTTCAATGTGCAATCATTATAACATCCCGTGACTTTCTCCAAAAATGAATAATCATTTTTGGATTTACGATTTTAATTTTTGATTTTACGAAATCTCTTAAAATGAATAGCCAAATTTCTTTTCCACATCTCAAGTGTTTAGAAAATGTTTTCATTTTAATCTGTTACATTCCTGCGATCCCGTAATAAGAACAATTCATTGGTTATGTGATCAGCAAAAATAAAATGTATGCAAAATACTTAGTCCGTTGACTATATAGCTACATGTAAAGTTAAATTTTAGAAACCTTACAATGACTTTTTAGCCACTGCCAAAGAGACGATTGTGATAAGAAAATATAATTATTAAAAAAGGAAAATATTTTAATCCGTTGACCTTGGAGGCCATCCCTGTAATTACCTGTTTCTCTTAAGATTCTATCAAATTTGATATCTCTAAGAAATATATTTGAAGAATATGAATTTTTTGACAACTATCACTCCCGCACTCTTATGTGAGAGAGAAATTTCGTAAGATCCTATTCGAGATGATTTTTACATTAAAAATAAAATATTCCAACAAAACTTCGAGTCCATAGAAACTATTGTTTTGAAAAGAAAGATTTTCATTGTTAACGCCTCCGCAGTCCCTTTGGGGTTGGAATTTGATAAAATTCATTCTTAGCTGAACTTGACATGATACATGAAGACTCCCACCAAATTTGAAGTCTGTCGAAGTTACAGTTTGGAAATTAAAATTTTAGATTTTAACACCCACCCCCACAATTCCTATCGGAAGTAAACTTTATTGAAATCCATTTTGAGATGATCTCTACAGGAGAAATAAAATATTTCTACCAAATTTAGAGTTTTCAGAAGCTATATTTTGGAAATGAACATTTTTTATTGTCAACACCCACTCCTGCGATCCTTATTAGAGGTGATTCGTTGTAAAATCCGTTCTTAGATCATTTCTATATCACATATAGAAGACTCCTATCAAATTTGAAGTCTATAGGAGCTATAGCTTTGAAATTAAAAATTTTAATTGTAAATACCCACCCCCGCAAACCCCTGTGGGGTGAGCTATCGTAAAATTCGTTCCTATATTATTTCTACATCTCTTACAGAAAATTCCTACCCAGTTTGGAGTCTATTGGAGCTATAGTTTGAAAACGGGAATTTTTAAATGTTAACGCCCCCGCAATCCTCTTTGGGGTAGGATATCATAAAATTCGTTCATAAATTATTTTTACGTTACTTATAAAAAATTCCTACCAAATTTGGAGTCTGTAGGAGCTATAGCTTGAAAATTAAAAATTTTCATTGTTAATACCCACCCCCGCAACCCTCAGTGGGGTGTAATATCGTAAAGTTCGTTCATAGATTATTTCTAGATCTCTTACAGAAGATTCTTACTAAATTTGAAGTCGATAGGAGCTATAGTTTAAAAATGGGAATTTTTGATTGTTAACGCCCCCGCAACCCCCTTTGTGGGTGGAATTTCGTTAAATCCGTTCTTAGCTGACTTCTACTCGGTAAAAAAAATATTCCTACCAAATATCAAGTCTCTAGGTCTTATGGTTCCAGAGATATCGTGATGAGTGGCTATATACGTGGAAATCTCATATATATATAGATGTGGGTGAGTGCATGGATGGATGCGTGAGAGTGCGTGGGTGGATGCGTGGGAGTGGGGGTGGATGCGTGGGAGTGGGGGGTGGATGCGTGGAGTGGTGTGGATGGAGAAGCATTGAAAGCGTAGAGTTGATGCTATCCATTTTTCCGACTTTTTTATAAGCTAGAAAAAAAAAGAATGACGAAAAAACGATCGTCTTTTGTTTTATTGACAGAAACAAAAAACAAATAACTACACACATAAATTAATAAAAAAAATGGGAATTTTTTATTGTTAACCCCCCCCCCGCAAGACCCCTTGTGGGTGGAATTTCGTAAAATCCGTTCTTAGCTGACCTCTACTCGGCAAATAATATTTTCTGAGATTTCGTGATGAGTGAGTTCAAAAATGGGATCTCCTATATATATATATATATATATATATATATATATATATATATATATATACTAGCTGTTACCCGCCCGCTCCGCTGGGCACTTTATAGAATTGTATTTTTAGATCTAGACTTGAAATTTAATTGGAGTATTGTTTTGACTTGCACAGATTCCAAATTCCATCGGATTGGCCTGTATTTTTATCCATGTGATTATTCTAGCTAAAATGCATTGTAACTTTCAATGTGCAATCACTATAACATTCCTGTATCTTTCTTCCAAAAATGAATATCAATTGACACGAAGAAAAAAATTTGAAATGAGCATTGAAAGTTTCAGTTAAAGTTATTGCAGGTCTCATAATTGTAGTTGAAATCTTTCTAGCTTAAAGTGCGACTAATTTTGCCTTTGATTAAAAATTCCTCCGTGACATCAATTATTCATAGAAAATTATTTGTGCATGGTTTTTATAAATTTTCTTATAATAAGTAGCCAAATTTCTTTTCCATACCTCAAGTGTTTAGAACATGCATTGATTTTAATCTGTTATATTCCTGGGATCCCGTAATAAGAACAATTTATCGATTATGTGATCAATAAAAATAAAATGTATGTAAAATTCTTAGTCCGTTGACCGAATAGCTACATGTAATATTAAATTTTGAAAACCTTACAATGACTTTTTCGCCGCTGCCAAAGAGACGATTGTTGAAAGAAAATATAATTATTAAGAAAGCAAAATATTTAATCCGTTGAACTTGGAGGCCATCCCGGTAATTGCCTGTTTCTCTTAAGATTCTATCAAATTTTATATCTGTAGGAACTGTATTCGAAGAATATGAATTTTTTGACAATTGTCACTCCCGCACTCCTATGTAGGGGATGAATTTCGTAAAATCCTATTCGAGATGATTTCTACATTATAAATAAAAGATTCCAACAAAACTTCGAGTCCATAGAAACTATTGATTGGAAATGAGAGATTTTCATTGTTAATGCCCCCGCAATCCCTTTTGGATTTAGAATTCGAGAAAATCCATTCTCAGCTGAATTTGACATCGTACAAAAAGATTCCTACCAAATTTAGAGTCTGCAGAAGTTACAGTTTGGAAATTCAAGTTTTAGATTTTAACACCCACCCCCGCAATCCCTATCGGAAGTAGAATTCTTTGGAATCTGCTTTGAGATGATCTCCTCATGACAAATAAAAGATTCCTACCTAATTTCGAGTTTGTAGAAGTTACAGTTTGGAAATGGAAATTTGAAATTCTAACACCCACCCCCGCAATCCTTGTCAGAAGTAGAATTTACTAAAATCCGTTTTGAGATGATTTCTACATGACATATAAAAGATTCCTATCAAATTTATAGCTTTTAGAAGCTATATTTCAGAAATTATGATTTTTTATTGTCAACACCCACCACCGCAATCTTTATTCGGGCTGATTTGTCATAAAACCCGCTCTTAAATTATTTCTAAATCATATATAGAATATTCTTACCAAATTTGGAGTCTATAAGAGCTATATTTTACAAACGGAAAGTTTTCATTATTAACGCCCCCGCGATCCCTTTTTGGGGTTGGAATTTGATAAAATTCATTCTTAGCTGAATTTGACATCATACACGAAGATTCTCACTGAATTCGGAGTCTTTAGGAGTTACAGTTTGAAAATGAAAATTTTAGATTTTAACACCCACCCCTACAATTCCTATCGGAAGTAAACTTCATTGAAATCCATTTTGAGACGATCTCTAAACACCCACTCCCGCGATCATTATTGGAGTTGATTCGATCGTTGTAAAATCCGTTCTCAGATAATTTCTATATCACATATAGAATATTTCTACTAAATTTCGAGCTTATAGAAGCTATAGCTTGGAAATTTAAAATTTTAATTTTTAACACCCACCCCCGCAAACTCCTGTGAGGTGAGCTATCTTAAAATTCATTCGAATATTATTTCTACATCTCTAACAGAAAATTCCTATCTAATTTAGAGTCTGTACGAGCTATAGCTTGAAAATTAAAAATTTTCATTGTTGATACCCACCCCCGCAATCCTCTGTGGGGTAGGATATCGTAAAATTCGTTCATAAATTATTTTTATATCACTTACAGAAAATTTCTACAAAATTTGGAGTCTGTAGGAGCTATAGCTTGAAAATTAAAAATTTTCATTGTTAATACCCACCCCCGCAACCCTCTGTAGGGTGAGATATTGTAATATTTATTTATAGATTATTTCTACATTTCTTACAGAAGATTCCTACTAAATTTGGAGTCGATAGGAGCTATGGTTTAAAAACGGGAATTTTTCATTGTTAACGCCCCCGCAACCCCCCTTGTCGATGGAATTTCGTAAAATCCGTTCTTAGCTGACCTCTACTCGGCGAAAGGAATATTCCTACCAAATTTCAAGTCTCTAGGTCTTATAGTTCCAGAGATATCGTGATGAGTGACTATCTATATCTATAGAAAGTCTCCTATATATATATATAGATTGGAGATTCATCAAGATTTAAATTTAATGGTAACTTAAATAAAGAATGTGCGGTTCTTCCACCGGTCAATAAAGTAGCAGCTATTCCTGAACTTGCAACAGCTAGTGCAATATTTCCGTTTACCCTTACTTTAGCCAACAATAAATTTAGTAGAAATGTTTTTCCGGTTCCTCCAGGAGCATCTAAAAAAAACAATTTACCTTGCTTTTCATTTATACTTTCTAAAATTTTAGTATAAACGTTCTGTTGTTGATCGGTTAATTTTGGTTCATCTTCATTGATGGAGTTTAATAAATCTTCAATATTATAATTAGTTTCTCTGTGATAACTGCCTTGTAAATGTAGTCTGTTTGATCTTACGGGTGATGCAAAATTAAATTCTTTCAATGTTTTCCCAGTTATTGAGAATAATTGATCTTCAATTAATATTAGAGCTTCGTTGTGAATGTCATCATTAAAGTCGAGTTCATTATCATTTTTATGTTGTCTGAAGCGATATAATATATCTTCAGCCATTGCATCTCTGTATTTTAACCACAGTTGGATCGGCTCAGCAACATGGCAAAATCCTAAGATAATAACAAATAAATTCCTTAAATGAAATGGCATGTTGAATACAACAGCTTCTTCTAATGTTTGATCCCAATGATTGTCATTTTCTAATAATTTAAGTGCAGCACAGGCAGCTTGGTAAGTTTCATATACTTGACCATTAACAGTTCTTAATGATTCAAAAGATGTAGGCCCACGTATGTGATGAAGTAACATTCTTAAGCAATAACATTCAAAATTATTTGGGTGGACAGTGTAAACTCTACCTAATGCAGAACTTTTTTTTATTCCTGGATAATTAGGAATATTTTCACCGTTTTTTCGGCGGTGAAATTCATGGGAACTCCAAGTATAATAAGAAGGTACTTCACAGTATAATAAAGTTCTAGCAAAATCATCTCTAGAACATAGATTAAAAAATTCAGTCAATGTAGTTTTCGGAGGAGGTATTGCCAAATTTTGTATGTTTGTCGGATTGAAATAAACTCTTTGACCATTGTCCAAATGAACTGCTAAATAAAATACTGTTGGATTTCTTTCATGTATTGGAAAACCTAATATTCTCCAAGCAGCTTCTGAAGAACTTATATATCGACCCGATTGAAAAATTTGGATTTCATCATTTTCATTACTAACTGAATAAGTTGCTTGGTCAGTTCCTTTATTCATGTACTTGCATATATACTTAACAGACTTTGCAGAGTTACAGTACTCAACATTAACATGAGCTTTACATAATCGTGATAGTAAGGGATTGTACGGCACTACCCATCGATTATCGACTTCAAATTCACCATTCCGTTTTACTATTTTTGCAGTGAAGCCACCATCAGATGGACTCCTTCGTCTATATTTTGGATAATTATCATCACCAGTTTGAGTTTCACAAATCAATTGTTTTGGATATTTTTTAGTACATTTTCCATCAGTCATACATGGGGATTGCGGATTTACTTGACCACATGGACCGTGTATCATGTTACTTTTTACAATTTCAAATAAAATTGGATCTTCATTTGGATTTGGAAACTCTGCACTAATTACTGTATCAATCTGTTCTGGTTTTATTTTATCCTTCAGCCATACCAAAATATGTATATGTGGAAGACCACGTTTTTGCCACTCAACAGTATACATATGAGCTAATGTTTCTCCGAATATATATTTTTTTGTAATTAAATCAATTAATTTTTTTACCTTTAACCTAAATACTCTTGCTATTATATCATGGCGATCTTGAGATTTTTGTCCTGGTAAAAGTTCACATGCAATTTCATTCCATTTTGGATTGCAAGTAAAAGTTATAAACAAATCTGGTTTTCCAAATGTTCTAATATAAACCATACCATCTTGAGTTCGTTCATGCATATAACGATAGCCTGCCGTAAATGAAGACGGTAGTACTACCAATTTTCCAATTTCATTTATATTTTCGTCATTCCTTAGAGCATCTTGCAAATAAATATAATTTTCAGCGCGTAATTTGGATTGATTATTTCGTATAAACGCTAAGCGCTCTGATTCAATTTTCGCATACATGTCGACTAAAAATTGACTAAATACTGATCTAAAATAATGCAAATGATTGTGGTTATTATGCCGAACCATAATTCTAAAAGCGTAAAATGACATAGCTGATACAGTTTTATTTTGAATTGGCTGTCTAGAAACAGGATTGACTTGTGGAATATCTATTGAATATCCGTCATCTCCGTAACAAAAAATTAAAGGATATTGTAAACAATCATAAGAACGGTGTATTTCATTTATACGTTGAAGAGTATTGTTACGAAGATTAAGGACGATGTCTCTTTTATTAAATTCTTGCCCAACCATTAATACGGCAACTTCATTTGAAGTGGGTGCATTATATCTTCGCGTATGTTGATCAACAGGTTTTTTATCTGATCGTATAATAATTCTTAAATCAACACAATCACGTGGGACACATTCAATAGCCGATTTAAAATTTTGTACATAGATATTATTCTGATGAAGCATCAATTGGAGTTTTGTTATTAAATCGTTGTCAATATTATCGATATTGTTACATCTAGTTTGAGCTTGACGATTCAAGTCTTCTATGAAATAAACTTGTAAAAACTTTTCTTGATTTACTTCAACAGGATAAATACTACCAATAGTATGATAAACTTGTCCTTGAACTTTAAACGTAGGCATGTATGTATCATTAAAAATTTTAGAAGCTCTAAATGATGTCATTTGAAAAGCAGCATTATATTTCCGTATATTTTCAAGAAAATGTTTGGACTTGGTGTGTAATCCTTTTATTAAATTGTAAAGTGGTTGAGGAGGTTGTAAAATTGGAGGTAGAGATACTTTTCCACCTGAACAACAAATTGAAGAACATTCATCTTTCCACCGTAACGCAGAACAATATGAGCAAATTAGTGACATCTTTCCAATATGGAAAGTAGAATCACTCTCATAACTAATTCTTATGTCATAATTAAATGCACTATTTTTTTTTTGCCTTCCCCATGAAGATTGATTGTATGGTCTAGAATCATTACTATTATTGTTATTGTTGTTTCTGATATTACTTGCATTATTATTATTATTATTATTATTATTATTATTATTATTATTATTATTATTATTATTATTATTATTATTATTATTATTATTATTATTATGTTATTAAATGCTCAGGGGGGTTGTCCCCGGAGTCCGATTCTCCGAGGGCCCAGCCTGAGCTCCATCCATTACTGCTGGACCACTCCGCACAACAAGGCGGTTAGTGATCACAGCAGGCCAAAGTCATTTTCCTAAGTAGACGGAGGGAACCTAGTATGACAGCCTTCTGCATCCTGACCGCCAAGAATTCAGCTTTTGATGAGCAAGCTGGAACTCTGGCAAGTGAGGATACAAAAGACTGTTTCATCCCTCCGAGGACGCCAACAATCAGGACGACGAGCTTGACACGGTAACCTGGGTAAAGTTTGCCAATTTCAAACAGGAGATCCTGATATATCTGTCTTTTGTGCTCTTCTTTGGCTGAGATGTTGTATTCAGCCGGGGCCGAGAACTCAATGACATAAATGTCACGAGTAGCCTTGTCGAAGAGCACAATATCAGGTTTGTTGTGATCTATCCGCCGAGTTGTTGCAAACGGCATGTTCCAATAAATTTTGCAACTGTCATTCTCAACAACCTGGGGAATATCTCCTGGCAGATAAGGCAGCACCGGTGTCACGTCAATACCGTAGCGGTGACGAAGATAGTAGTACAGTACTCTCAGGGCAGCATTGTGACGCTGGATGTATGCACCTCTCGCCAGCACAGGACATGCTGACAAAATGTGCATAAGCGTCTCCGGATGTTGTTTACACGCCCTGCAGGTCGTGTCCGGGAGCTGCACCTGGAGCACCTTGCTACGGTACTCTAGAGTGTTAATGACACCATCTTGGCAAGCAAATATGAACCCTTCAGTCTCGGACATCAGGCCAGCTGACTTTAAGAAGGAAAACGTCAGCTGGGTGGACAAGCCATGATCACGCACGTGTTTGAAGAACACGCTGTGCATAGACTTGTCCATCAGTTTGCCTAGGAGTAGTTTTTCCTCGGCGTTCCTGATGGCGCTCTTGAATTCCTCCTTTCGGAGTTCCATAAGAGCGTTTATTTCTCCAAGACCAAGGGTTCTTGCCGCATATATTGCTGCCTTATATAAGAACGACCCCTTATGCGCATTCTCATGTTTATGAACAATTTGCATAAGAAAGTCATCCTCATCTGCAGTGAAATTGACAACTTCGTGTGTTAAACCCAGGACTAAACGATCGTGAAGCCGCTCCAAGCTCTGCAAACCTCTCCCACCGATCGACCGGGAGAGGTATAATCTGGCGACTGATGAATTGGGGTGCATGCTCCGGTTCATGTTGATAGTCTTACGGGTTCTGATGTCGAGATCTCGCAGATCCTTTCGGGCCCATTTTAAGACACCGAAAGAGTATAGTAAGACTGGGACAGCGAGCGTGTTAGTAGCGGAGACTTTATTTTTGCCGGAAAGTTCGGAGGACCAAATTTTCCGGAGTCTCCTAACATACTCGCTACGGAGAGTTGCTTGGACTTCGGAGACCGCATGCATGCGGTGCTCTTCCATTCCTAGATATCTATACAACTCTCCGGCGTCTAATTGTCTTAAAACGCTCCCATCTACCAACTCGACATCATCACCCGTAACAGAGCACTTACCCCTCGCCAGATGTACGACCGCACACTTGTCCAACCCAAAAGACATTCCGGCATCCCGCGTGTACTCTGCTACGATGTTAAGGGCCGCCTGTAGATGATCTTCATCAGCACTATACAGCTTCAGGTCATCCATATAAAGCAGATGGGTAATCGAGTATTTTCGATCACCCGGAGGCCCCACAGAGTACCCACGAGTTTTACGGAGAGCAACAGATATAGGCAGCAGTGAGATGCAAAACAGCAGAGGGCTCAAGGAATCACCTTGGAAGACCCCTCGTTTGTACTCTACAACTCCGGTTATGTGCAATGCGTTTCCACTTCCAATGTGAAAACGCGTTCGCCAGAGCTGCATTGTACGCCGAATGCATTCCACTATTTCAGGATTGACCCCCAGGCATTTGAGGAGATATAAAATCAACTCATGAGAAGTTGAGTCAAATGCCTTGCGATAGTCGATCCAGGCCATTGACAGGTTGCGTTGATAGTAGATCGCATCTTGTGTGACACATCGATCAACTATCAAGTTCTCTTTGCAACCTGACAGGCCTCTTTTGCTGCCACGCTGTTCATATATCTGTTGCCATACAGGTTCTATCTCATGCAAAATACGGTTGTTTAAAATTTTTGTAAAAATTTTATAAACCGCATTCAAGCAGGTGATAGGCCTGTAATTCTTTGGGTCAGACAAGTCACCTCTTTTTGGTATCAGTACGGTTCGCCCTTCCACGAGCCAGTCTGGAATCGGTTCGTCAGCTCTAATGTACGATGTAAATATACGGGCCAGATGGAGGTGGGTAGAAGTAAACTTCTTCCACCAAAAGACATTTATGCCATCTGGTCCCGGGGCAGCCCAATTTTTGCTGCCATTTAGAGCTGAACGAACTTCATTCACACTGACTGCAGGGCTCTCTTCATCAGCATTCTGTCTACGGTGTTCCCGACAGAATGTTTTAAAGTCGTGCAGAGCTGGAGTATTGGCGTTCACGTTTGGTTGATCTCCATACAACTCAGTCCAAAAAGCTTCCACCCGCTCAGGTGTTGGATAATTCCCGGTAACATCGGTCTTTGGTGTCAGAAAGCGTGAAGGGCTGGATCGAAACAACGAGTTGTCGACCAACCGCTTCAGCCTTTTCTCTAGTGACTTTTTGGCAGTCACTAAAGCCCGCAATTTATTGAGAGACTCTTCCTTGATGACAAGAAGAGTACTCTTATTCAGTGTGTGATGACGCCACCGAAGTTCAGCAGCAATGCGCCGAATTCGGGGCGTGTATGCTCTTTGAGTTGTTTCAAACTCAATCACACACTGAATGCGGGAGACCTGTTTCCGGGATCTGTCAATTTTGAGTCCAAGTTGTGAGATGCGCTGTCTCAACCTTGCCTCGATCGAGAGACAATGTCTCTCTCTCGGAAAAGCCGAAACTGCTGCACCATACACAACCTGGCTCACAGTGAGCAGGGTGGAATCCTCCAGGATGTTTGCACGGAGATCTTCATTTACCGCTTCTAGCTGTTGTTGGGAGTAAGTTATCTTTTTAGATATACTTACTTGCCGTCCTATAAAGGGATTGTTGTCATCCAAGGAGGAACGGCGTCGCTCTTGGTGTAATTGCGCCGGAAAGGAAAGTCTATTAGACTGCCTTCTATCCGGCACAAGCGATCTTCTATTACGCCGAAGATAAGCGGCATAATTACGCAGGTGTTTAGGCGTAAAATGCTCTAGCTCCGGATGCATATCACTCCAAAGAGTGTGCATCCGGGCCATATAACCGCTCACCCCCGGCTCGCTACGTTGGTAGCACACCAAGAGGTCGACTCGTAGTTCCTCCGTCCACTTAAAGAAAGTCCTTAAAGCGCCAGGGTCGTCATCGTTCATCGGGTCCGGCGTGCTCCTCCCACCTGATGAATGGTCCTCATCCGAAAAGGACCGGTTGTGGGGAGCACTTCTGAGATTACGCCTTGTTGTAACTCAGTATTTCAATGCAGTGGGTAGTTGGCCCACTGCATCGGCTACGTCGTTCGCCTACAGACCTGGTGTTATGGTCTGCGTTTCCCGCGATGCGCCGCTTGGAGGCCACGTAGCAAGCACCGCTATTATTATTATTATTATTATTATTATTATTATTATTATTATTATTATTATTATTATTATTATTATTATTATCAATATCATTATTATCTTCATTATTAATATCATCGTTATCATTGATATTATTTTCTCTAATTTCTTCATTATTTATATCGTTGTCGTTGACAATATTTTCGTCAATTGCTTCATCGACAAATTGTTGTGAACGTACTATTTTTTGTCTCTTCGTTCTACGTGTCGATCGGCCAATTTGAGCTTTTCTTTTTATCGCCATAATTTTACTATTTTTACACAATTTATAAATATTTAATATTCGATTTATAAATACACTTATTATCACAAATGTTAAATTAATATATATCTTATTAAAAGATAAATAAATATTATAACTAAAAATATAATGAATATACGTATCTTCTTTATGAACTGATTATAAACTTCTTCTTCATTCAACTAACCTTAAAATTGTATTATGTTATTTTTGTTTTTAAAAAAAGACGATCGATTAAATAACAGACTAACATAACCAAAGAAAACAAATGATAAAACAAAAGACTATCTATTAAACGACAGATTGATATAACCTATGAAAGATGAATAACCATGATAACGTCGTAAACTTAATCAGGGACTCATTTATTATTATTCATCCAAATGACGGATACTTTTATAGAAGAAATAACAGGTATAAAAATAATTAAATAGATAACGATAGACACATTACGTAAATTTACATTTATCGATTCAGTTTTCGTGGTTATGTAGAAGAAATATATGGTTTTCAAACTTATGGAGGAAGAAATTACTACGTTTTTATTTTAACGGGAATGCGTTCATATAATTATCTGTTTGCAGTTGAAAATGCTCCACTTCGTCATTGTTTAAGAATAAACAAAAATCAAGTAATGTCTAAGCAAAGTTCTACCGTCATTTAAATTATTTTTTTCTTCTCAATTTAATCGCATCCATTTTGAATTTATATAAAAAAAAATTGATCATTAATATAGATTGCGACGATCTCAAATGCTGCGGATTTTGTTTGTCACTTCCCAACTATCAATGATCAATTTCTATCCGACTCAAAATTTAGAATATTCTTCGATCAAATCACTTTCTCGAACGAATTCATAGTTGAAGAGTTACCAATTCTTGCAATCCATAAGATGATTATTGAAGATGAAGATGAAGATTAAATATTATGTGTTAATATATTAATAAACTTTTTTTTTATAAATTAATTACGGTATTAATTATTTATCAATGACAAACAAAATTTATTTAATTATTTGTATGTATATATATTTTGCGGCTGTAGACCGACATGTGCTTTATTGTACCGTATCTACCCTGTGTCCCATTACTCGGCGGAACACAGTGACATGAGGAAACCACAGAGAAAACTCACGCCAGTACAATCGGTGATAGGCAAATTTTCATTAATCACTAAAATTCTGCATTGTAGTGATCAATGAGCCTTTAACTTATACCTAACAACAATGATGTTCATGCAGGCCAATCGTATTCTTAAGAAGATCACCCATCAAAGTACTAACCACTCTAAAAGCTGCATAGATTGGGTGATCAACCGAATCATACGCCAGCTGCATAGCTATCACTGCCGCACTTATATTAAATAATCTTATTACAATTACAATAATAAACATTAATATTTTTTTAAAAATAGAGAAGGTAGCTTGAAAATGAACCGAAATTTAGAGCTAAATGTACGTCAATGTAGATCAATAATATTATTTTCTGGACATTTTCTAACTTCCTTCTTTATTTTTAACTTCCCGCTAAAAATCTCAGATTTTCAAAAATCGGGAAGTTATTGTTTTTACCCCGTTTGGCAAAAATCGAGTTTTCATCAGATCTCGACGTTTGAAGGTCACAGGAAGCTTCCCTGACTACCCCCGCGATGTTGTCACTATGTCTGTATGTATGTATGTGTGTGTGTGTGTGTGTGTGTGTGTGTGTGTGTGTGTGACTATGTGACTCGCTTATAACTTTTGAACGGTTGAACCGATTTCATCGCGGTTGGTGCCATTCGAAAGGGCTACGCTGAACTTAGATTTCCTGAGAATTTGAACCGATTCGGACCGATAGATTTTAAGAAATCTTGAAAAATCTTAAAAAAAATAAGAAAAAAATCATTTTTGAAAGTAGTTTTTTTGGAATATCTTTTAAACGGCTCTATCGATCAACTTCAAAAACTAATTCGCCCTTAAGCTTGAAAAACCACGCCGATCGGCGTCAACCCGATCAAAATCGGTTGATTCGTTCGAGAGATAGCGTGAACGAAAGAAAACCGAAAAAAACCGAAAAGTGTTTTTTCACATAACTTCGTCATTTCTTCTCGGATCACTTTTGATGACATAGCATAATTTATAGAGCTTAAAAAACCGCGTCGATTGCCGCCAAAAACGTAGAAATCGGTTAATTAGTTCAAAAGATATCGTCAATAAAAGATTTGAAAACAAGTGTTTTTTAAAATCACTGCGACATTTTTAACTTCCCACTAACAAAATCGAAGATTTTCAAAAATTAGGAAGTTATTGTTTTCACCCTGTTTTGAAAAAATCGAGTTTTCATCAGATCTCGACGTTTTAAGGTCATAGGAAGCTTCCCTGACTACCCTCGCGATGTTGTCACTGTGTCTATATGTATATATATATATATATATATATATATATATATATATATATATATATATATATATATATATATATATATATATATATATATATAGATATATATTTTTAAATTACCAGGAAAATAAAAAAAAAAATAAAAATACCAATACAATTATTTTTTATTTCATTAAAATTTTACTAGAACAATCCAAAACGGATTAAATTTAGCAAAAAATACAAATAATTTTATTCTTATTGTTAATTTTTAGCACGTGTACGGGTGGAGTAAGTAGTGGGGTTGTAGGGTCCCTATATTATTTTAAGTACTATATTACATATATTACCACTTACGAAAAGTATTTATAATTTTTTCTAATAGGTGAAGCCATCATGAAGTTTTTTTTCCTCTTGAAATATTAGAATTTTATTATTTAGTATAACATTTATTAATTTTTATACATATATTATTTATAAAAAAAATAGTTCATCATGTATGAAAATGAAATTAGCAGACACCTGACAATTTTAATCATTGAAAGAATTATAATTAAAAAATTAAAATAAAATTAGAAGATCTTTTCGAAAAACGATAAATGCACTTTTTGGAAATTAAAAGAAAAATTTTACATGCAGAAGATTTTTTTGAAAAACTATAAGTGCAATTTTTGGAAATATTTTTTTAGTTCTAATTTAATTAATGAAAAAAAAAAAAAAAAAAAATTTTAAGCGACTGCTGATTTCAGTATTATCATCACATTATCAATAATTTTCAAATAAAATTTATTATTTAATATTCCCACGTCATGCATTCAATTTTTAAATGCTAAAAATTACAATATTATGTATCTGCATAATTTTACCTTATTTAGAAGTTGCAAAAAACAAAAAAAAATTTTTTTTTTTAATTAAAAAATTCATATTTTTGAAAAAAAAAACACCTCTCCAAAAATTTCAGGATCTTTTAAGATCAGTGCAAGGTATTATACAAAAAAAATTGAGCCAAAATTTTAATGGCGGTCGTCATTTTTGACGATTTTCAAAAATTCAAAATTTGACAAATTTGGCATTTTTCGAAATTTTTTTCTAAAATATTTTTTTTTCAATAGCCCCAAGTGTCCCCTTTCAAACAAACGAAAGCCTATTCCTGTATCTATAATAGCGTTCGAGATATTACAAAAACAAAATTGAAAAACTGGAAAAATCGCTAAATTTTGAATTTGGATATCTTTTGAAAAAAATTTTTTTATTTTTTTTCCTTTGGCAGAACTTCGTTATATGATAAAAAGAAACTTCTGATCAAAATTTATCCAAATCGAAAGGGGTCGATTTGACATAGAATGACCCATATTAGTTTATTGTTGATTGATGGAATTTTTTTTATCATCTTAAATATTTATTATTATCACATATTTTTCATGTATTAAAGTAACATAAATTATATAAAATACTATTTTATTTTATTAATTGAAAGTTGAAAATAAATTTCTTATTATCGTTAGCAACCAACTGTTGTGTAAATATGGAACGGCGTAAAATTATACGAACAATAGAGGAAAGAAGAAGACATTAAACGAATACGATGCGAAAAAAAAAAGAAAAGGCAATGTAATCCACAAATTGTTAAAGAAAAAAACCACCCAATAAATCCTCTCATATTAGATCATCTTCAAATAATTTCGACAGATATCATATTATAAATAGTAATTCGGAAAATGTTACTATAACACCTTCTGGCAATGCTAACTGTCCCTCAGATTCTGCTTTATATGATATTATGAACAATTTTGTAAATCTTCCGTCTACGCCAGGTAATATATCATTGTTTAGATACCCAGAAAATAACAATCTGATTTCCAATCCTATGCATCACAATACTTCCCCATTAAAGTCATTTATACCTGAAACAGTCTCTACAATAACAGCTAACAAACAACACAATGTGAGATCCAATCATTATTATTGCTCTACTGTACCCCTCGCGGTTTTGATAATGCCGTAAAAATACCGTAATTTTTCGGCATTTATGCTCATGCCGTATATTTACCGTTATAATTCGGTAATAATGCGGTTAAACTATAGTTGTTTTGGCCAGTTTTTATACTGTAGTTATCCAGTATACAGAGTGTCCCAGAAGTAACGGACGCCATTGTAGCATCTGATAAAAAAAATAATTCTGAGACGAAAAGTCCTTAGCCATTTTTTAATTAGACGTATAGATAATTAATTATTAATTAAAATAACGTCCTTTTATGCGTTAGAGAGAGAGAGAGAGAGCACTAGTGTCAAGTCAAGTGCGTTCCAACGAAGACGCTTGCACGTGCGAATGTGTAAGTAAATATGTGTGACTACGTTAGCTATAGAAACTAGTTAGTCATACAGTTAGTTGTGTCTTTGTTTGGCACATACTTTACTTTCTTTCTCTAACAAATAAAGAGACGTTATTTTTAATTAATAATTAATTATCTATGCGGTTAATTGAAAAATGGCTAAGGACTTTTCGTCTTAGAATTATTTTTTTCATCAGATGCTACAATGGCGTCCGTGACTTTTGGGACACCCTGTATACTGCACTTATGCTGTACAGTTACCAAAAATATACTATACAATTACCGCATTAATGCCCAAATTTTACCCAAAAAATTCCAAATAATTACCGTAATAATACAGTAATTTTGCCGAATATTTTCTGACATAATGGACAATTATTAAAGATTTAGTTTTATTTTTAGTTCACTTCTACTGTTAGAAATGAATAAAATGAAAAATTTCAAATTTTGCTTTTTATTCTCCATCGCTACTTTGCAAAAACAAATACTGTTTTTGAATAAAAAATATGTAAAATATTATTTTTTAATTAGGTATTTAGCGATAATTAATATAAAATAATATATATGGGTCATTCCACCAAATAAGAACATTTTTACGGGGCGACCCTCGCGGATTATGTTTAAAATTTATGGAGATGTTCTCTATAATAAGAAATAAATTCCCTACAAGTTTCAACCCTTAATATGCAGCGGTTTTGGAGTTATGATTTTTTGAAATTTTGAAAAAAAATTTTTTTTAACTTTTTTATTAATTTTTCTGAAGAAGAAAGCTTTTTTATTAAAATCCACGAAAAATCTTATCTTGTCGGAAAAATTCTCAGCTTTTGAATGAAAATATCCATTTTATCATAAACACATCAGAAGACCCTTTGAAATCCAATTAAAGTGGAAAAATTGATTTTTCTCGGTGTGCGGTGCAAGGTACATCCAATTTGACTTTTTTTTCTGAAAGATCAGAGCTTTTTACACAAAATATATGGTTTTCACGATGTGCATATTTTTTGTTCAATCACAATTAAATTAAACGTTATATCGGCTAAGCGTTATACGATTATTCGGGATAGTAAAATAATTTTCTGTTAAATATTTAAAATTTCAAACTGCTCGTTAAAAAATTGAGTTTATACAATGCAGATGGCGCTCACAACTACGATTCCATTTTCTTATTTAGGATGTAATTTTCCAAAATTTGCGAGAAATACTGATTGGATTATGGAAACTTAATCAATTTATAAAAATTTATTGAATAAATTGATTTGTAATAATCCAACGGAATCGTGCTTCTTCAGAAGTTGTAATAGATGTCCAAACAATGAAGAAATCATTAATTACTTTCATCCATCGTTTAAAGAATTTGATGTAAATGAAATCGAATTTAAAATGTGGACATCAACCGATCGATGTACCATTGTAAACGTTATTTCGGATTCCGATGACTTTATTGATACCTTAGCGACGCAACTTGAGAAACTTTTAAAACATGACTTTATAGTAAAAATACAAAGTCGGTTTTTCCCTAATGCGAAATTAAATTTGAAGAGTGGTGAATTAGCGGTAGTTTTTAACTTGGTAGAAAATTGCGTTTGTTGTGCAGGAAGCTGCTCAAGGCTATCATTGGAATAATGACCAAGCTACTATATTTCAAATGGTGGTTTACTAAAACGAAAATGATACTATTAAGCCTTTAGGCTTAGTTGGTATCTCAGATTGCCTTAAACATGACACAGTTTTGATTTATTTATTTCAAGAACAATTGATTTCTTTTTTAAGAGAAAAATTTACTGTTATTGAAAGGATTTTTTACTTCTCAGATGGAGCATCTCAGCAATTTAAAAATAAAAAAATATTTACTAATTTATGTTAATATTATGCTGACTTTAGAATCATCGTTGAGTGGCATTTTTTTGCGACTGCCCATGGCAAAGGACCATGCGATGGGCTTGTAGGTCCAGTAAAACAACATGCTGCTAGAGCTTCATTACAAATGGAAAATAAAAAACATATACTGGCACCACAAGATTTGAATTCCTGGGCAATCAAGAATTTTACAGGCGTTGATTTTACTTTCATAACGAATGATGATTATTTAGACAAAAAAAATGTGTTAGACGTACGATATTCTTTATCAAAAACGGTAAAGGGTACACAGACATTGCACACTTTTACCGATAAATGATAAAATTGGATATGCTCTTATTAAAACTGTATCAACATCTGAAAAAAGGTCAAAAATAAAAGTATTTTAATTATAAAGATTTTACGTTTAATTTAATTGCGATTGAACAAAAAATATGCACATCGTGAAAACCATATAATTTGTGTAAAAAACTCTGATTTTTCAGAAAAAAAAGTCAAATTGGATGTACCTTGCACCGTACACTGAGAAAAATCAATTTTTCCACTTTAATTGGATTTCAAAGGGTCTTCTGATGTGTTTATAATAAAATGGATATTTTCATTCAAAAGCTGAGCATTTTTCCCACAAGATAAGATATTTCACGGATTTTAATAAAAAAGCTTTCTTCTTCAGAAAAATTAATAAAAAAGTTAAAAAAAATTTTTTTTCAAAATTTCAAAAAATCATAACTCCAGAACCGCTGCATATTAAGGGCTGAAACTTGTCGGGAATTTATTTCTTATTATAGAAAACACCTCCATAAATTTTAAACATAATCTGCGAGGGTCGCCCCGTAAAAATGTTCTTATTTGGTGGAATGACCCATATGTTAAGTAAATATATTCTAATTTTAATTTCAATTTTTAATTTCTCACTTAGAAAATTGCAAATTTTCTAAAATCAAATAGTTATATTGTTTCACATTATAACGGGGTTTTACCTGACCCGGGGATTTACCAAGCCAGGCTCACCGTTTATATTGGAAATTTTTGGCTTACTAAAAAAAAGAATTATTATTAAAAAAAGGGCGCCAGGAGAATGATCTCTAATTAATTACTACTGCGACTTCGGCTAGCTCTTACCTCTTCCTCAGGGTAGCGGGCCATGCTGAAATACTCGTCGTTAAAAAATAGGACAGCAAACTAAACGAAAATTCTTAAAATTACTCGAAATAAATTCAGAAGAATTTAACAGAAAAAAATAACAATTTATTTAACAAAATATACATCGGAGGTCGATATTAACTTTTAACAAAATTATTAAAACGTCGTACCTTAACGTTTCTCTTAATTTTAAACCAAATTTAAAACGTCGTCACCTCAATTTTATTTCTCACACTCACATTCATACATCGGCAATCACACTATGTAATAACAGCATTACAAAAAAAAATAATCGTAAAGCGTTGAATCCTCGCGTATTATTTTGTTAATCAAAATCTTTACAAAATTACAACGTGGACTCGAAACGCTGGATTCAACACTGAACAAGAACGTCGGCTTACCAAGCAATTGAGCGTCGTCCTCATCGTAGCAGCTCGGAAAAGCTTCATGCGGTCGACTCGATAAATAAATTATTTTAAAAAAAAATAAATACTTCAATACAATTTATCAATTAATTTCAAGTGAACAAAATCGCGACAATACTTCGAAATTAACTTTAGGTTGCGGAGCGCGCAAAAGCGCGTCCGAATCCATCAACAGTCCAGTCTCGAATCCTCTTTCTCATAGAGAAGTACCCGCTTCTTCTTTCGTTGAAGTTGGCGGCGCTAGTCTTCCTTTCCATTGGAAATGATCCCCGTCGATAGTTGATCTAGGTCCGTATAACAGTCAACGGACCTCCACGACAGTCTTTAGTCACCTCTGCTCCTGCAGTACTGACTAACCAACTGTCATCGATAGTGATCGTCGTATTGGAACGTGCGGCAATGCAGCGTCGATTGTCCTCAGACCTCTCGGGTGCTTACGCCGCTCGGTGCCTCGCTCGCTTCGGTACTCGCTTATTATCGTCGTAGCTCTATCCTTGTCGCTCCAATGCATAGCCTCGTACTCGCTCTGACTCCCTCTGTCTTTGTTACTCGCCCAGCGTTACGTATTTATACAAAATAATTCATAAAAATTAGTAAAATTTTCATTCATTCACACATAACATTCACGACGTTGGATTCGAGCCTGGAAGGCTATAATACCCCAAGTATTGGGCGTCGAATAAAAATCTACCACGTTACAACATATATAATTATATTATTTAATTTTAAATATGCTCATCGTAAGATGGACGGTGTGGCTTAATGTATATAGAATAAGCAAAAAAACAATATGGTATAGACCGGGTAGCTCAAATGGTAGAGTAGCCGACATGTCCCCAGGAGGTTCTGGGTTCGAATCCCAGTCCGAGCGTTATTTAATTTGACACCATTTTTTAAATATGGTTTTAATACAGTCATTTTACTGCCTTATTACCGTAAATATGCCGCATTTTCAGCGTAAATGTATCGCATTTTTACGGTAAATGTTCCGTAATTTTTCGATGAAAAAAAATGACCAAAACAACCAAAAAAATGCTGAAAAAATATCGCATTAATACTGTATAATTGCGACATTTTTTCGGCATTTACAAAACCGCTAGGGACATGACGGTTTTTCTACGTCAATCCCTACATCGTTTTCGACAAAATCAGAATATCAATATTCTGAAGACAATCATATCATTCTCCATCTTCGTATGAATCAACGACATCTCAATATTGTCAATCTAATCATAATTATAGTAAACCAAACGACGAACTTCATCAAACCGAGTTTCCTAATGATAACAATCCAAATCAAAATCAGCCTTTAAGACAACCGAATCAAAAAAACTTAACAGTAGCAAACAATAACGATGAAATTCAAGAGCATTACATCATTGGTGATATGATTGTTAAATGTTGACATTGTAATGCAAAACATTTTGTTACTAAAAAAGTCGCTAATAAATATAATTATTTTAATGATTGTTGCTGTCATGGCGAAGTAGATTTGAATCAAACAGATCCTCCACCCATGCAGAAAACCCCCAGAGTTGACAAAGGGGCCAGGCTTGGGCCAGTACTGGGAAACCTAGCTTCGGCGTACCTGTATTGGCCCATGCGTGGGCCAGGCTGTTTAACCCAGCCTCGGCCATGCCAATGATTACCCAATCTTGGGCCAAGACTAGCTAACTCAGCCTTGGCCATTCATTGATGACCCAAGCGTGGGCCAAAACTGGTTAACCCAGCCTCGGCCATGCCAATAATTATCCAAGCTTGTGCCAAGACTGGCTAACCTAGCCTTGGCGATTCATCGGTGACCCAAGCTTGGGCCAAGACTGGGCAACCACGCCTTGGTCGGCCCAATTATTACCCGAGCCTGGGCCAGAACTGGGTCACCCAGTCACGGCCACAATGATTACCCAAGGGTTAGCCAAGATTGGGAAACCTACACTGAAAAAAAAAATTAACTTAATTCAAGAGAAAAATTCTTGAACCAAGAAAATAACTTTGAAGAGTTTAATTGTCTTCAATCAAAACGAAAAATTCTTTAATTAAATAAAATTTACTTAAATCGAGAAAAATTTCTTAGTTTAAGAATTTTTCTACTCAAATCAAGAAGATGAAATTTTTAAAAATTATTTACTTGATTTAATTAAGTAAATTTTTTTTTCTTTGTAGCCATGGGCGTTGAATAGCAACCAAAACTTGAGCCAGAATTGGGTAACCTAGCCTTAGCCATTAAATGGGAAATTCAAACTTAATAAATCATTAAGTAATAGAATTTTAAACAGTAAACATTTATTGTTTAACAAATATTTGCTAACAAATTCTAAAATTTAAAATTTATTATTTAACCAAGACAATTGCATATCGTCAAAATTGATGTAGTCTTAAAAAAATTAAAATATAATAATTTACAGTTGAATTTTTAATGTTGATAATTTTAAACATGAAAATTTATCATAAGATAAGATATATATTAAGTGTAAGTCGTATGCTGTAACTCTAATACTTTTTTTAAGTATTCAGTGTATTATAAGTGTCCGATTAATTGTGATATTATATTTACTGTATTCATAAAGCTGTAATCTTCGGATTGAGTTATTAAGTTCGCGAATTATTACGCAACTCTTCAAGTGGTCCATATAAAAAGACAGGCTCATTACTCTAACCTATCTTTTCTTTATTGGAATTTTATTGCCCACGAGGCTTGAATTTATTCCGTTGGAGTCATCTGAGTGACATCTCTGGGCGTCACATATCATCTCTTACAGACCTGTTTTACCTTCAAAGTGGTGATTGTGTTTACTAACACTAGTGTTTACAAACAACACTTGTGGTCATAATGTCAGCTAACAAAACAAGCACCTCACAAACACAACCCTCGTCTCACAACTGCACACTTTGTGATGCAGTTATTGTTACCGGGCCAATTTCTTGCTCCAGATGTAGGTCTATATATCATCCTAGCTGTGCTATGATAACGGGAAAAACCCCTGAAGGTGCCTTCAACAGATGCTGTGCTGACCTGTCACCAGCCAATCAAACACTGGAGTCCTTTAAAGAACTTCTTGTGGATGAGCTTAAATGTGACTTCAAGGATATGATATCAAGAACAGTGAAAGAATCAATCAAAGAAAGTCTTACAGAATTGCTTGATCAACACACGAAGAATATGCATAGCGGTTTAAAAGCAGCAATGTCGGAGAATTTTGCTACCATTAAAGAATCGATGAACAAACGCCTAATCTCGATACAATCATCCCTTAATGTGTCAATTGACAACATCTCAAAGAAGTTTGATAATGTTCAAGTTCAGATTACTAATATATCCGAAAAAAATGCTAAACTAGCAAAGAAATATGAATTGTTAGAATCTAAGTATGATAATCTTAAATCTTCAACCAACAATTGCGCAGTTGATACAGTAAACCAGGATGACCTTATCAATGAACTTGAAGAGCGGACCAGGCGCAGAAAAAATATTATCATTTATGGTCTTGATTCTGATAGTGCAAGTGGTGAGTTAAGCGACCTTTCTCGTATTAAGACTGCTATTGGTGCTCTAAATTTAGATGCCAATAAAATACAGAGATGTATCAGAATCGGCAAATTCTCAGAATCTTTATTAAATCCGCGTCCACTCAAACTTATTCTGGCCTCTCAAACTGTTGCTGATAATTTATTTGAGTTGTTTCAGACCTGCAAGAGAGACAAAACCCTTCCTCAAGGGTTAACCAACCTTCAGTTTCAAAGAGACTGGACTATTTTGCAGAGGCAGAAGTATGCTGCTCTGAAGAAGGAAATGATTCACCGCAAGTCCCAAGGAGAGGAAAATCTCAGGTTGGTCACGAGGAATGGTGTCTCAAAAATAGTAGAGACACGCAGACGTCTCTAACTATCTATTATCAAAATGCCAGGGGTATAAACACGAAGTTTGAGGAAATTATAGAATCAGTTATACTTCTGGACTCGGATGTGATTGCTCTAACTGAAACGTGGCTGTCTCCAGATAAATTCTCGTCAGAATTCATGGATTTACATCTTTTCAATGTCTTTCGTGCTGACAGACAATCAAAGACTAAATCCAGAGGTGGTGGAGTACTTATAGCAGTCAGCACTGTCCTCGTATCAACCATAATTGACATTAATCGCTTCGTATGAAAATATGAGGACATTGATGTTGTTTGTGTTAAAATTTCTACACCTGGGACTTCATCACTTCTGTTGCTGGCCGTATACATTGCACCGAGCATCAGTCTCCATCTTTTTGAGGAATTCTTCGAGGATCTGGAAGTGTTTCTTCAAGATCATCTCCATATACTAGTGCTTGGTGATTTCAACTCTCCGTGTTTTATTAATAAAACCGGGCCACCAGCCTATGATATAAAATCTAAGTGTTTGCGCACCTGGCAAGAACAACTTGGACTTAATCAGCTCAACTGTATCTATAACTTTCAGCATAAATGTCTTGATTTGGTATTTTCGAATTTAAATTGCTCTGTGGAAGGATCGTCATGGTCCCTGGTTGGTGTAGATTCATATCATCCAGCTCTCAGTATCTCTGTAAGTTTTTACAGAGTTACGAAAATGTCTCGCTTTTCTCCTGAGCATCAGGAATTTAACTTTAACTTAATTAATAAAGATAGATTTGTACAGGAACTGCTTTTGGCAAACTGGGATTCTATCCTTCCACAGAATAACCCTGATACTAATTGTGACTATTTTTATAATAAATTTAATTCTATACTTAAGGTATGTGCACCTGTTATAAGCCATACTGGTAAGAAGAAAAGGCAATATCCAACATGGTTTAACTCTAAAATTAAAGATGACTTGAGGTTGAAAGAAGCTCATAGGCGTAAATTTAAGACAACTGGCTCTCAGTTTCACTATCAGCAATTCTCTCGCTTAAGATCCACTCTTAAGTTACTAATATCAAAAGCTCGTATTGAATACATTGAACTAACTGAAAAGAACTTCATAAAACATCCAATTGCTTTCTGGTCCTTCCTGAAGAAACTAAAAAACTGTAATAATTCTGCTCAGTCGTTCTCTGTGAACGGTATAGACACAGTGGACCCAGAGACAATTGTTGATGGTTTTGCTGATTACTTTGGTTCAGTATTCTTACCACCTTCTGGTCAGATTACTGCTCACATTCAACAAATGACTGGATTGGACTCTGTGCTTACACCTGATACTAAGGAAACTCTTGCCTCAATACTTAAATCACCAGACAAACTGTCTGCAGGTACTGATGGGATACCTTGCTCTCTGGTCCGCTCATACGCTGGCTTACTTGTTGAGCCCTTGACACTTATCTTCACGAGCTGCCTTAAACATGGTATCTATCCTAACTACTGGAAAACATCTAAAATTTTACCTATCCTAAAGTCTGGAGATCCCTCTCTTATATCAAATTATAGACCCATCTCCATCCTTTGCGCCTTCTCGAAGGTCTTTGAAATCTACTTATACACTAAAATCTATTCTCAATTTAAAGATATTCTTTCACCAGCACAACATGGTTTTATACCTTGCAGATCAACAGCAACCAAACTCTTATGTTTCACAAAATACATACATTGCTCATTTGCTGATAATATGCAAGTTGATACACTATACACAGATTTCTCAAAGGCTTTCGACAGGGTTAGCTTATGGAGGTTGGTCGAAGCACTAACTGAGTTGGGTATTCCGGAGAGCCTGGTTATCCTATTATCATCCTATCTATCAGATAGACAGAATAAAGTACTTTTCGAGGGTAAATTCTCTAAAGTTTTCAAATCTACTTCAGGTGTCCCACAGGGCTCCAACCTTGGTCCCCTGTTGTTCATAATTTTTATAAATAATATCCTATCTAACCTAAGAAATAGTGATTTAAATTGTGAAATTGATGCATTCGCTGATGACACCAAGCTCTATGTTACTATTGGATCAGTGCGGGACTGCTCAAGGCTCCAATTGTTTATAAATCAATTCGTTGACCTATGTAATAATTATGAATTAATGTTAAATCGTGAAAAATGTAAAATAATGTCATACTACAGAAATAAGTCGCCTATACTTTTTGATTATTATATTGGTGACACCCAGATCTTGAGAGTGTCAGTTCATCGCGACTTGGGTGTTGTTTTTGACAATAAGCTAAACTTTCAACCTCACATCAATGCAGTGGTTACCTCCTCGTGGAAGATGTTAGGATTTGTAAATAGATCTAGTCGTAACTTAATCTCAATCAAAGCTATTAAATCTGTATACTTTTCCCTGGTTAGATCGCGTCTCGAGTATGCTGCGGTGGTCTGGTCTCCTATCTTTGATGTGCACATCAATAAGATCGACAAAGTTCAACACAAATTCCTTAAATTTTTAGTATGGAAAATTGACCGAATTTACCCTAAACCGGGCTCGGATAAGGAAGAACTTTGTCGTAGATTTAAAATGCTTTCTTTAAAGGACCGCCGACTATGTGCCAGTGCTATTTTCTTGACGCGACTGATACAGGGCAAGGTTGATTGTCCGAGACTTCTAGAATCAATTACTTTCAGAACTCCGACCTGGAGAAGTAATGTTCCCTTTCAACTTCCACTAACGAGTACTAACTTCGCTGCATCTGCTCCTATTTATCGTTTAGTGTATGCTTTTAACTTGTTTTATAAAATTGATAACAGCCTTGACATCTACACGATAAATAATGTTGGCTCTCTTGCAAAACTTTGTTCCTCAATTGGACACTGACTTAGTGCATCCTATCTAATTGTTAATTACTATCAAATAATATATGGGTCATTCCATGTCAAATCGACCAATAGTTGGAATCGACCCCTTTCGATTTGGACAAATTTTGGTCAGAAGTTTTCTTTTATCATATAACGAAGTTCTGCCAAAGGAAAAAAAAATAAAAAATTTTTTTTCAAAAGATATGCAAATTTAAAATTTCGCGATTTTTCCAGTTTTTCAATTTTGTTTTTGTAATATCTCGAACGCTATTATAGATACAGGAGTCGAATTTCGTTTGTTTGAAAGAGGACACTTGAAGCTATTGAAAAAAAAATATTTTGGAAAAAAATTCCAAAAAATGCAAAATTTGTCAAATTTTGAATTTTTGAAAATCGTCAAAAATGACGGTCGACTATAAATTTTTCGCTCAAATTTTTTTGTATACTACCTTGTACCAATCTCAAAAGATCCTTAAATTTTTAGAACTGTGTTTTTTGTTTTTTCAAAAATATGAATTTTTTAAATTTGTTAAAAAAAAAATTTTTCTTAAAATTTTTTTTTTTATTATTATCTTAATCAAGTTTGGCAAATCGCGTAATTTTGATATTTTGAACAGTTGAAATTTCATTTAGTGGCATAATGATGAGAAAAAAAACATTAATGGTATTTTTTTATTATTGGTTATTCATTTATTTAATAATGCATTTCAAGTGTAAGTTTACTTTACATTCTGTTACGAAAGTCTCCTTTCTTTAATTCTTCTTGTACTGTTGTTGCTCCTTTTCTTTTTCTTAACCTGAAAAATGTTATGACTGAACCAAAAAATGTCATTAATGTTTTTTTTCTCATCATTATGCCACTAAATGAAATTTCAACTAGTTCAAAATATCAAAATTACGCGATTTGCCAAACTCGATTAAGATAAAAATAAAAAAAAAAAATTTTAAGAAAATTTTTTTTTTTTAACAAATTTCAAAAATTCATATTTTTGAAAAAACAGAAAACACAGTTCTAAAAATTTTAGGATCTTTTAAGATTGGTACAAGGTAGTATACAAAAAAATTTGAGCGAAAAATTTAGTGTCGACCGTCATTTTTGACGATTTTCAAAAACTCAAAATTTGACAAATTTGGCATTTTTTGGAATTTTTTTCCAAAATAATTTTTTTTCAATAGCTTCAAGTGTCCCCTTTCAAATAAACAAAAGTCCATTCTTGTATCTATAATAGCGTTCGAGGTATTATAAAAACAAAATTGAAAAACTGAAAAAATCGCGAAATTTTGAATTTACATATCTTTTGAAAAAAAATTTTTTATTTTTTTTCCTTTGGCAGAACTTCGTTATATAATAAAAGAAAACTTCTGACCAAAATTTGTCCAAATCGAAAGGGGTCGATTCCAACTATTGGTCGATTTGACATGAAATGACCCATATGATCAATTTATCAGATAAAGCATAGACTTACTACTATTAATTTTATATTTAAGCCTTACTATAATAAAACAATTGTTATATTCATTTCTTTTCTATGGAACCCAATTATTGGCATTGCTGTAGGGTTCAATGTACTGTTAAAATAAATAAATAAATAAATAAATAAGATATTAAAAATATACAGAACGATGTACAAAGTTTAAAGTAATATAACAACTTGACTCTTTCATTTTTTTTAACTATAATAAACATTTGTGAAAAATAGTTAAATTTCATCGAAACACAATATTAAATAACATAAATTATATAAATAATAAACCGTCACACTTCGTCACTATATAGATTTAGCTTATCAGAATAATAAGATGTGCATCAACTTATCGGTCGTACGGTGTAGGGATTAGTTATCGGTCTGGCAAGCGCGCGGCTCGGGTTCGAATCTCGATTAGAAGAACGGATACGATTTTCACACTTTATTTCTTATAATTAGCAACAGTTAGGTTTGAATTTACTTTACTTACAAAATAAAATAAAAAAATAACATTCCAATAATTCTTTTTTATCATTTTTTATCAAATGGCATGGGCCAGACTTGAAAATTAAGGGGTTACATGGGTTTCGTCGGGTAAAAAAGGCCTATTTTCAATATTTTTTTTTCTATGTAAAAAATTATTTATTTAATTCAAATTTTTTTCTGTCTTATAGATACATATTTAAAGAATAATTTCTAAAATTTTCAAAAAAAAAAAAAATTAAAACTCCTCCATTGTGACGTCATTTCCGGTGACCCCTCGGAAAAAAGGTGCGTCTGCGTTGTCAGCATAACTCCTGACAAAATCATCTAAAATGAAAAAACAAAAATAAGTTTTTTAGTTAAGACCATAAACTCGTGCTTGAACGAAGGAAAGAAAAAAAAAGTAAAAATTGGAATTTTGGCAGACATTTTTCCAAAAAAATGAAAATTTCGGTCAAATTTGCTTGACATTTTGTTTTTTTTTAAATAGTTGTAATTGAAAAAAAAAAAAATCCTTCGTCCAAGCACGAGTAAATTGTATCTCGAACACCTGTGTGAAATTTCATCAAGATCGGTTGAGTAGTTTTCGAGAACATTTGACAACCGACATTGAAAACACGGTTCCGAGAAAAACGCGTTTAAAGTTTTGAGTAACAATAAAAGTGGAAAAAAAAATGTTTTTTGTAACTTACAGTGAATCGTCGATTCCTGGGCCATAAAGTAAAGATCCTGCAGCAATTGCAATGTCCAGGGCATCCTTTTGCTCCTGTCGATGACGGATTCTGGCTTCGCGAGTCTCGCTCGCAGATTTTTTTTCGGCTGCGCATACACGGTTTTCATCCGAAATTCGGGCATATTCGTGGGAGTTTCAGCCTAATTTTAAATCCATACCGTGCATAATCAATAATAAAGCTGATGTTCCTTCATTGAAGATACAAGCAGCGACCAATGCCGCAATATTAACAATCTTTGAACCAGCAGGAAGTATTTTTGGAGTAATTTTCCAGATCAACTGGTTGAAGCTCTCGTTGTTATTTTGTGTGAAACCACCAACACACCGTTCAAGAAGCTCATCCTTACTGAGATCATCATATATTGGTTTCATAGCAATCAAAACTTCATCTGGTAATGGAGTATACTCATGTTTAAATGATGAAAGAGTATTTGTAGCTGATGCTCGTTGCCAAGCGCACCAAGAGTCTGGACCTTTTGGGCAGTTATCGTGCTGAGGTTTTGTATCTGTAGAGCTATAGTGATAATAGGTAGCCCATATAGCCTCTTTCATTTTTTCTACTGATTCACAGTTTCTCCTTATCGCCAAACCATAGTACACAGTTAATTTGTCTATTAGTTTACTGGTCAGTTTACCTTTGCCAGAAAGAATTTTTGTGTTTTTACCTTTTACTATTTTTTCCTCAGTTGTTTTCTTTACTAACTCACGCAAACGGGTCCCCATTCTTTTTTGCACGTGTCCAACGCATTCTTTTTTAGTGATAACAAAATCGTCACCGTAAGGCTGGGCTTTGAGAAGACCAGAGTAGGTTTTTGAGTCCCCATCTCCTATATAATTTACGAACCTCAGTCCATATTTGACAATCGAGCGTTTAAACATTTCAATAATCGATGAGACTTCCATGTTTCCTGATGCTCCAGTCCCATACAAAAAATGAGGATCGGCCCATTAATGGGCCAAGCCAGGCAGCCGATTTAAAAGTATCGGCCAAGTATCCGAATATGTCGTCGGCCGAAGACTGGGCGAGTATCGGGTTGTAACGCCATCCCGATATCGGATCCTGTGATCGGCCGAGCATAGGATCCAAGCAGTGGCCGAGCATAGGATTCAAGCAGCGGCCGAGCGTAACATTAGAATGTCGGCCAAGCATTGCATACAAACCTCTGCCAAACATATTATTATTATTATTAATTATTTTTAATTTAGTAATAAAAAAATTTTTTATTTAGAAACATTTATATTTATTTGATAAATATATTAATTTATAATATTAAATTATTTTTATTTTAAATATTTTAAAAGAATATTGCACCGCAATAATAAGTTTAAATAATGCAAAAGTAATTAAGTTTTTAAAAAAGAAAATAAGTAATTTTAAAATAGTAATTAATTATTGGCTGTTATTATTGTTTTTGTTATTATTATTATTATTATTTTGAATATTGTTATCGCTGTTAATAGCTCGTTGACGGCGACCTCCATCTCTGTCCCCTGCATTGGCAAGAAAACTGCCGAGCTTCACTCTTAATGATTTAGACTGATCAGAGTCCCCAAACTTTTCTTCAACAACCTCTGAAATTAAAAATATTTTTAGTTGAAACATAAATTTATTCAAATGTAGATTTTAAACATATACATCATACCTTTTAAACAATTGTAAGTATGAGTAGCACTAAAATTTTCTTTGCCAATGTTATGTACTTTTCTCCCAGTGCCAGAATAACTTAATTGCACCGTAGGTGTAATTATCTCAGATAAAGTTTTTCTTATAATGACTGTAATATCTGAGTCACCGTACATTATGACTCTAAATAAGTTCTTTAATTTATTTTTTTCATCATCTTTTTCCAGGTTCTTATCAAAAATCAAAAATTGCTCCTTGTCATTGATGGGAAACATATTTTTAAAAGGCTCCATAGCAGTTACTTTGGTCATTTTAGGGACGTTTTCACCATTTTTCATTAAAACTTGAGTTTTAACTTTCTTCGCTTCATTTTTGACGACATACTCAGTGCTTATTTTGAAGGCATCCAATTTTTCATACAATTCTTCAAATTTTCCATCAACATAAGCCTTTATACGATCTAAAACAACAGTAAATAGTAAAACATATAAAAATATTTTGAGTAATTAATAATAAAAATTATAAAATTTATTAAGAAGAAAATTAGCTAGAAAAATCAAGACTTGTACATATAAAATAATCAATATTTTTTACAACAAAAAAACTTGGAAATAAAGTAAGCAAATTCGATGCATATGCAAATACAAATAAAATATTTATTAGTTGTTTTCACATCGTAATTAGAGAATAATTGGTTCAATTAAGTCCGTAAAAATTAATTCATGTAAAAAGTTGGGATAGTAAATAATAATTAATGAAAATAAATTTTTTTTTTTTCCGAAAGATACGAGAAATCAATATTTCAAAGAAAATAATCAACAAGTATTCAATTTATTGTTCTTTAAATAAAAACCATAAACACTTACCAAACAGTATATCATCATAATTGATATCAGTTACAATGGCTTGCTGATTTTTTAGCTGGTCCTGAATAGGAGAATTAACGTCTATAACGAAAAAAATCGAAAAAAGAAATTATATAGTTATTCAACTTTAATTAATATACAATAGTTTAGCAATAATAATTATAAACATACCTTTTATCTTCAATGATTTGTCAAGTTTTTTTTTTTTCGAGCGTGAACCTGTGCTCTGATAAGTAACAGAACCCATAGATTCCACCTGTTCCAATTCATTTATAATATTGTCTCTTTCAAGCATAACAATGTTGCTGAGATTGGAATCTTGTCGAATTGAAGACTAGCTCTATTATTCAAAGCCCATTCGCGAAGTCTTTCTTGCAGTCTGTCTGAATTTTCAACCTTTTCCAGAGTCACATTTTCATTTTCACTAGAGTCATCAGTTGTTTCCATTTCACCAGTCACTATAACCTCACTTTCCAACGCATTTTCAGATTCGACATCGTTCTCAACAAAAATATCACTTGATGAACTATTTTCATCAGTAACATCATTATGAACTATACAATAATTATTTTCACTGTTCAGAAAAGTATCAACTGTTTTTTTATTATTTACACTATTATTACTGTCACCATGACTCATGTTATTTACAATTCTCATATGAGATAAAATTCTACTTTTTAATTTTTTATTGTTAATTATTTTTTTTATAGCACGAAATTTTTTGACGCGATCAGACATGTTGAAAAAAATTTTTATTTATTTATCAAAAAAATATTTTAACATTAGAAATATCCACATCAGTATATCCACATATAGTTTCTAGTTCCTCAATAACTGCTTATTACCGAACAGCTGATGTAATTTTCAATACGCATGCGCAGTCAAAAAAAACGTCATAGCATCGGCCAAGGATCGGCTGAGGATCGCGAATTATTTATAGTGTGTATAATACGGCGGACGATGATAAGCCAGCCATAGGCCGTTGAAAAATGCCAATGCTTGGCCGAGCGTTAGTAGCCGTACTTTGGCCGATCATCGGAGAATAGTTGACCATCGGCAACTTTGTATGGGGTGTGATTGGCGGTGCATTGATTTGTTTCAATGTGTTCTTCTTTCCATTCTTCATATTCTGCAGTATCTAATTTTTTTTTCCAGCTTTCACATAACTTACAATAAGAAGATTTCACCAACACATCCAACACTTTTCCCGAATAATATCCGATTAGTGAACTCACACCATATAGTGATGAGAAACCACGTTTCTTCCAGGTACCGTCACCGGAAACACTCACATCTGTCGTATCTTGTAAATCGTTTTCAATATTTGTAAATTGTTTTTCTTCTTCAGCAGCAGATGAGAATAGAGTCTGAGTAACTGTCTCAATACATTCATGTATTTTATCAATATAAAAATCGTATGTAGACTGGTTTAAAAATGAACTGCTTATGTCCATCAAACCGCAGAATTTCTTGCATCCGGCGAGCCCTAAGCCCAATATTCTCATAACAAAAATGAACCGGCGATTTAGTTCATACATTCTTCCGATTTTTTGACAAGATAAAATATATTTTGGATCACATCGTTCACATTCTACTACGATTTTATATCCCAGACCAAATTTCGAACATTGCTTAAATTGTACTTTACCATTACACAATTGATCTTTATCTTCATCGTCAATAATGTTAGAACACCGCACAAACGATGAGAGAGTTGAGAAAACCAAGGCAAAATCTATGATTGAATATTGGAGTGTATCCTCTTCTGGCACGTGCTCTTTATCATCACCTTTTAATTTTTTTGCTGAGGTGCTCGTGAAGGAACTATCATCAGTTTCCGGATCTTTAGGATTAAAGGACTGTCTCCTTTTTCTCGGTCTATCTTTTCTACGAGCTCCAACGGTTAACTGTTTTCTTGAAATTTTATGCATTGTTTATCAACTTCATAAATGACACTAGATAACCACAAATAATACCACGTTTTTAATAAATTATATGATAGAAACTTGAGATAACCTCAAATGAACCTCGTGCTTCAAGAAGTAATCACCAAATAAAATATTTCAAACTAGTTTTCCTTAGGAAGTGAAAGTAATATACAACAATGACAGACAAGCAATAGACGAGCAGCTGCTCACTATACCTGAGGTGCGCTGACCCTTCTATACCTGACTTGGAGCGCACACCTTCCTAAGGTTGTATCTCCAAAACTATTATTCGGATCGACTTGAAAATTTAGGACAATATTCTTGAGATGTTGTAGAAATCAATGAGCCAAAAAAAAAAAATCGATTTTTTGAACCCACGAAACCCATGTAACCCCTTAACTATGGCTCAGCCCTGGTAACCAGGCTTGGCCCATCGTTATCATCCCAGACTTCAACCAGGACTGGGCTAAGCCTGGCTTACAAGCTTGGCCCAGAGTTTTACATAGTTGAGCCAAGGCTGGGCCAAGCTAGGCCCCGTGGTACTTTCCTCTATGGGCAGCTTTAATAAAATCTTGATTTTCGGGAATTCATGAAAAATCACAAAATTTTTTTGATCGCATTAGAAATTTTTAATAGTTTATTCTCTTTTGCTTCTTTACATGCTAACTTAGCGAATCTTTCTTCTCATAGACGTTGGTCATATTGTTTCAAGATTCAGGGACAGATATATTATCAAGTAGGGGAAGGGGGGGGGACAAAGTGGGCCCCCTGAAATTAAAAAAAAAAAGGTGAATAATAAATCATTTATCCTTTTAATAATGATTAAAAGTGGTTTTTGTCAAAAAAATTGTAATTGATTATAAAAAGTAAGAAAAAGAAATAAAAAGAACGGTTCGTCAAATTTTGCCATATTGCTTTTTCGTAAAGGGTAATGAGAAACAAAGACTCAAAGAAAAGAAATAAGCCAATAGGTTCATTTGCACGCATTTTCATATTAAAAAATAGCAGATTACTGATGGAACGTTTTTATTAAATTTTTTTTTAAATCTATAGCTTCGCTGAAAGTTGACCTTTGAAAATTTTTTGGTATTTTTTTTTTTTTTTTTCGAAAATACATTTGAAAATGTAGAGTAGCCGACATGTCTTCGGAAGGTTCTGGGTTCGAATCCCAGTCCGAGCTATCTAATAATTTTTTCTCGCATATTCTATAAACTCACATTAAGATGATCCTCTCCACATTCCTTTCTCAATCCTTTCCTACCGATATCCTGTTACGTGAATGTGGAACGTTTTACTTAATAATTACCGTAACTCCTATTCTTTCCCGCTTCACAGCATTACTTATATTTGTAAAAAAAAAAAAAAAAAAAAAAATTTTTCTATATGATACGTTTCCGAAAGATCAATTTTTAAAAAAGTGATGGCTATTTGAGAATAAAAAAGCTGATTATTTTTTAAATTCATTCTTTGTTGGGTTGGGTAAGAAATTTTTAAAAATCCTAAAAACAGTTTTTGGTAATGTAGGAAAGGACAAAAATTTTTCAGCCGAATCAAAAAGGATCGAGTTCGAAAGTGATCAATTTGACAAATAAAATACCCCGTATTTTCTGTAATTCTCCTAATTTTTTAAAAGAAGTAATTTGTTAAAGACGTCATAATAGATAATGAAAGAACAATAACAGTTTTGTTTGGAAGTCCCGACTAGAAACTACTTTGGGATTACCCAGCATATACATCTGGACCTGATTGGGTCCCGAAGAGGCACGCCCAATTGGGAAATCCCTATAAGGGCCTAATTCACCCCCAATTGGGCAATCCCAACGTAAAAATAAAAATTTTTATTCAGTTTTTCCCGATAGGGCCCTGCGTGGGAGCTAAATGGAAAATCCCAATGCAAAAATGAGTAGCTTCATTCAGTTTTTCCCAATAGGGCCCTGTGTGGGACCTAAATGGGAAATCCCAACGTAAAATTAAAAATTTTTATTCAGTTTTTCCCAATAGGGTCCTGTGTGGGACCTAAGAGGGATAACTCAACGAAAAATAAAAATAAAATTGCTAAGTTTTCCTAAGTGGGATCGGTGTGGGACCGGAGAGGATTTTCCCAACGTAATGTAAATAAGGCATCGATGGGTTTTTCTAACTGGGCTCGTAGTAGGATCCAATTGGAATAACCCAACCTGAGAGTAGATACATGAATAAATAATCGTTAAATTTAGACAATCGTTTATTTATATAAAAAATCAATCACCCAAAGATCTGGTGAGCTTATATTCTTAGCATATATTCATTGTAAATTAAT
>NC_058158.1:23156920-23167881 GCF_020080835.1 Cotesia glomerata | reverse complement strand
TTGCTTTATTAAGTATGAATTAACAAGTGCTAAAAAAATTAATTATCATTGATAAAATTAATTATTATTTTCAATTTAATGTATCTTATTTACATAATAAACCAAACATTACCTTAAGGAATATCTATGATAAAATATTGTAATTATAAAGCTTACAAAGCGGAATTTCTTTTTTGCCTCAATTAAATCTTAATTTTTTTGTCATGAAAATTTATAAAAAAAATCTTAGTAAATGTTTTTTAGGAACTAGTTGAAAAAAGAAAGAAAAAAAAATTTAGTTCCAAAAATGACCGCTAGGCGGCGTCATGGCGCTCTTTTTTCTCGCTTGCAGAAACTTCAAAACAAATTTTTAAAATCAATTCTAATTTTTAATAAATTGCAAATTTTTCGTTTGCCCTTGAAGGTTTTATAAATTATTCTAATTGTTGGAAAATAATTTCAGTTGAAAATTGCGATATTCTTAATTTAATTGAATTTTAATTGAAATTATGTTATTTGGCATTGAGACATAGATAAACTAAATTTATGATTTCTTAATTTTTTTTCAATCAGATATTATTATATTTATATATTATTATATTTGTAAATAAATATTATTATATTTATAACAAATTAATAATTTGATAAATTCAGTAAAAGTATTATATCAAATTCGCACATAGAATTTGCAGTATATTAATACCTATAATTACTGTTAGTTGGATACAATATTTTCGATCTTCACCTTCCTCTTTCAAAAAAATTTAAGAAATAAATCCTGTAGATTATTAACTTTTAAGTAATTTTCATTGAAAAAATATATTAAAAGCCAATAAAAAAAATTGTCTTATTATTTTCGACGATTAGGACAAAATTTTGCATTGAAGCTAAAATTTGTCTTCATTTTTAAATGTTTTATCGGTTAGATAAACTTATTATACCGCTTATAAAAATTCTGGGTATTTTAATATTTAAGAAAGTGATTAATTTATAGTGAATTTATTTACGACAACAGACCCTTGACAAAAAATCTTACTCGAGCGCCAAAATGAGACAAATTAATAGCTTAGATTGTTTTGAGCTCTCTGAAACATTTTATTAGAATAATATTCTATCAGAGAAATAACAATTAATATAACGTGGTATATTTTCCCTAGAAATCTCCAAGATTTATATCATCTTTACATTCTGTAGACGCGACAATTTAATGTATATGACGGTAAGTCAGGAATAATTGTTGGAGTAGCAGAATTATCGTGTACGTTCATTTTTATTATTACAATCAAATTAATATACGGAGTTACAATATGTCAATTAATAAAAATGAGTAAAATAGATTCGTATTACAGGAATAAACACAATCATTAATTACCACTTATCACTAACACAACAATACACAAAATACGATACAATGTTAAATTGCTTTGCAATACACTCAGACTTAGGAGGATAACGAATTCGTGATCACCAAGACGTCTGTACGATCTCGATTTCAGAGTAAGACTGTCTTCTCCAAGATTCTCAAATAATATGACAACTGCATATTTCCTTTTCCCTTGGTAATTTATGATACCCCTATCGTCCTGTGACCACGACTACGTTAAAAACCATGTGTCGACCTAGGTCTAAGCCTACCGCAATAAAACAACTCAGTTAAACTTATTTTTTACAACCATACTCGAAGTAAGGGTATATTCTTTAAATATTGAGGATTACAAAAATATTACTATTCTAAAGAATATTCTCATCAGATTGCCAGAGAAATACTCCACTGTACTTTACTCTCCGACATATATAAATTATTCCAATATTTTTGTGAAATTCTAAACCACCATAAACCTTCTTAAATCGATTAAATTGATTTTCAATTTTATTTCTATACTTCTTATTAAAAGTAACAACAAATATTATAAAATAATAATACTGAATTATATTTTAATGCCTTGAAATTTATAGACAATTAACACAAAAATGAAAATAATAAAATTTAACATTACTAAATTAAGGTTAACCTTGTCTTTCATTAAATTTTTCTAAAAAAACTAATAATAATTAAAAAAAAAAAATTGAATTATTTGATTATCTCTCATTAATAATATACTTACTTTTTAATAGAATTATCTTTAATATTAAGCTCTGAACCATTATAATTAAGTTACTCTAGCAATTTACGGCAGAAAAAAATTTAGTTCTAAAAATGACCACTAGGCGGCGCCGTGGCGCTTTTTTCTCGCTTTCAGAAACTTCAAACCAAGTTTTTAGATTCAATTTTAATTTTTAATAAATTGCAGATTTTTTTTACCACATTTAAATATTTAATAATTTATTTTAAGTGTTAAGAAAATAATTTTTGTTAGAAAATAAATTGCTATGTCGATTTACTTTAATTTAAATTAAAATTTTGTGAAGAAGGTATTAGGAGCAGGGAGGCGAAGGGGTGTCGCGTGCAGTGAGAGCCGGCATCACGGGACTAATCGACGGACCGAGCAAGCGATGGAGCGAGCCATCGCTACCGCGACCGCGTCGACTGCCGTGCCACGGCATTTATGTATATATGTTTAATTTTTGTCATGAGTTTAATTATTTTATTTATAGTTAATTATTATTATTACTATTGTAACTATTATTATGTTTAATTGTTTAGTTAAAAGTATTAATGAAAGATTATTAATTTAATTAACGGTTAAAACGTCGTTCGAAATAATTGAAACAATTAATTTGACAAGTTTCGTTTACAACTTTATTATTTGTTTACGGCGATTATTATTAACAATAATAATCTGTATATGATTTTTTTTTGTTTACAATTATTTCTTTGATTTAAAATTATTTCAAAGGACGACTATTAGAAAAAGGAATTTAGTAGTTTGCCATCGCGCGATAGATGGCGTCGACTGTTCGCTCGCGATAAAAATCGCCGAGCTGATATAAGCGAAACCGCGACGTTATAATTTTTGTTCTTTCAAAGAACAAAAATTTACTTTATCTGAAATAATTAATTGATTAAAATATTTTGAATAAATTCGAAATATCCAATTAATTATTTTTCTAAGTCCCAGGAAATTAAATTAGTATGGGAAATAATTTTGGTAAAATAATTATGTTTGTATAAAATTATTTTTCGACGTTGAAATTATAGGAAAATGTAATTCGATTGAAATCGATGTAATCTGTTGAATCAATTGAATGAATCTGATATTTAATTTTGAAATATATTTAAAAACTTATAAATTTTCGGGGATTTCCCGAAGTTCGACGGCAAGCGATAGGTGGCGATAATTCACCAATACTTTTCGCTTTTATTAATAATTTTTGGGTTGATAAAGCCCAAAAATTATCCGCCGTTGAGCAACCTTTCTCTGGGTTTAATTTACTTGTCTGGAGACTTCTGGCCAAGGAAATTAAAAGAGGGTTCTCTCTACCTGGTGCGGACTACCACAGGTAAGTGAACTTATCTACCTACGAGTAAAGGCGACTCTCCACCTGGAGGCCTTCAGCCAAAAGGTGGCAACCCCAGCCGAGTAGGTGAGGGAGAGGTGGATTCTATTCACTCTTCCTTTGGGAATCGCGAATTAGGGCCTGCGGGGCGGCACTAGTCACCTATCAGGAGCTGGGCAGCAGAGGGCCGACTGAAGGGGAATTAGCGACGCGTTTTGAAAGGTATGACGGGCGAATGATTTTACCAACGACGGTAATGGAAATTGTAAACGCCGTGTATGTATGGGTTTTATTTTGTTTAATCGCCGTTTTCTTTTGTAAAATGTTTAATGTTTTTGTTTATTGAAATAAAGAGGTTTTGTTTGTTAATATTAATTAAATTTCCGAGTTTGATTAATTTCGAAATTACCCTCGTTAGAATCCTGGACTCCGGCGAGCTAAATCGAGCCGGGGGTAAAATGAGCCAGAAAGTACCCGTTACAAATTTTTATGGCGCTCGAACAGGGACAGGTTTTTGTTTTTGGTAACGAGGTACGAGTTTAGTAAACCGCGATGCGAACGGCTATTTCAAACGGAGGTCCAATAATCTTTTTCAATTGTTAAAGGTCGTGGAAATTTAATTGTTTTTTGAGATGGCTTCGGGAGCGGCGACGGGTTCCCAAACGTGGCTTTGGTCGTTACGAAAAGCCGACGTTATCAAAGAGTTGGAAAAGTACAACGTGTCATTCGAATCGAGGGCGACTCTAACAGAGTTGCGAATCTTGTTGAGAGCCCAGTTGAATAAAACAAAGATCGCGAATGCGGGTCAAGAAGGCATATACGACCTATTGTTGGACGATCTCGATCGGTCCGAGCTAGAAGTAGAGCAAAATGAGGGGGAAAGCGATTCGGACAAAGAACTACGGCCGATAGACGACGATGAGACTCAAGAAGACGCTCAATCGAGAGTAACCCGGGAACAAGAAGCTAGTGAAGCTGAGTTACGTCGGGAACTCGAGAACGAGGTTCGAGAGGAGTTGGAAAGGAAGGAAAGGGAGAAGATAGAGCGAGAGAACCGCGAAAAGCGCCGAGTCGAGCGCGAACGACGGGAACTCGAGGAACAAAGAGCACGAGAACAAGAAGTACGGGAGAGAGAAGCGCGTGAGCTGAAAGAAAGAGAGGAACGTGAGGCCCGAGAACGAGAAATTAGAGAGCGGGAAGAACAGGAGAGACGCGAACGTGAGGAACGCGAAGCGAGAGAAAAAGCGATGCGCGAAACACATGAGCGGGAGAATCGAGAACTACGAGAACGACTAAGACGCGAGATTACGGAACAAATAAGACAAGAGATCGATGCTAGAAGGCTACGCGACCCGGAAAACGGGAGACTGGAGTCAGAACAGGAGGTACAGGCGAGACGAGAACGAGAAATGAGACAAGAGCAAGAACGACGTGAACGCGAGCAAAGAGAACGAGAGGAGCGTGAGACTCGAGAACGTTTGAGACGAGAAATCACGGAACAAGTACGACGTGAAATAGAATTAGACAGGCAAGCCAATCTGGCAGCACAAAACCCGGGCATGATTGTACCGGCGGCATTGCCGAGAGAGAACGACGAATTCCGAACGAGAGACTTAGTGCGAAAGTGGGGCGTTACTTTCAACGGTGAGCGCGACGTCTTAGACTTCATCGAGCGTATCGACGAGCTGACCGAGAGTTACGGGTTCCAGAAGGACAAGCTAGTCCACTGCATTCCCATGCTTCTCCGCGAGAAAGCCATACACTGGTACCGAAACAACAAGAGAGACTGGGTGTCGTGGGAAGACTTCACGTCAGATTTAAAATCTTTTTTTCTGCCACCGGGCCGGGAGATCGAACTCGAAGAACAAATTAGAAACCGGGTGCAGAAGGAGACCGAGATAGCAAAAGAGTATGCGACCAGTCTACAGACACTTATGCGCCGACACGGCCAAATGACTCCGCAGGCCAAGTTAGCGCGATTGTATCAAAATTTGAGACCCGAATACCGTCGGTATATTAAGCGAACAGAGTTCACCAACGTTCCAGAGCTGTTGCGTCTGGCAGGCGAGTTTGAGCAACTTGTGGCTCAGGAAAAGGGGCAATCGCAGCCTAGTAATAAGCCAGCAGTCGGAAAAATTAACGCCGGGAAGCCGGCTACAGGAAAAACGACGAAACCAGCCTCGTCGTTAGAGATTTTAGAGTACGATTGGCGAGAGCATTGTTGGCGCTGTCGGCAGAAAGGTCACCGACAACCCCAATGCACGAACCAACGAGTTAAATTCTGCTCACGGTGCGGTAAAATGGGCACGTGGACCTACGATTGCTGCCCGTGGCGGGGAAACGCCGCGAGGGTCGACACCAGCTCCCAGAGTCGACCCGGAGACCGTCAAGACTCACAAATATCGGGAGCCAAGCCCCAGATGAACAAAAAGGACAACGCCGCGACAACAACCGCGTCGAAGCCCAGCAGCAGTACAACCCCTCAGCAGTAAGAGTAGGAGATAAACGACCTTTCGCCAAAATCGAGCTTGGTGGAAGAGATATCCACGCGTTAATGGATACTGGCGCGACGGCATCTGTAATTTCGCCAGCTACATGGGCTTTTGTACAAAATAACGGGCTATTTACAAAGTATGACCCAACGCCGATACAAGGATCAAGTTTGGGAAGCCATGTAGTGCAAACTACCGGCACCGCATGGATCGCGATAACCGAGTCAGGCCAAGTTTACACGTTACCGTTTCATATTATTCCGTCGTATAGGAACGATATGCTCCTGGGAGTCGATAACCTGAGCAAAATGGGTTACCAGTTATTACGTAAGCAGGATACGTTCGAGTGTCATACCCTCGACGTCAAATACGATCTTGAGACCGCCCGACGAGAGATTAAAGCTTTACTCAAGCTCGATGAAGGAGTAAAAGGTCCAACTCGTTGCGCGACTCATAGAATTAAGTTAAAACCCGGCACGGAACCGATCAAATCACGTTATTATCCGAAAAATCCGAAAATGCAAAAGATTATGAACGATGAAGTAGACAAAATGCTCCAGGATGGCATCATAGAACCGTCTAGCAGTCCTTGGAGCTCGCCGATCGTGATGGTTCGAAAAAAAGACCAAAAATATCGCTTTTGCGTCGATCTGCGACAAGTAAATGATGTCTCCGAGAAGGATGCATTTCCGATTCCCCAGGTAAATGCTTCATTGGATAAATTGCGAGGATCTAAGTATAAAAGCGTGATTGACTTAAAGAGCGGGTATTGGCAAATACCACTGGACGACGAGAGTAAACCAATTACGGCCTTCACAATTCCTGGGCGAGGTTTATTTCAATTCCGCGTGATGCCTTTCGGGTTACATTCGGCACCCGCGACATTTCAACGAGCTATGCACGAAGTCTTAGGGGTCGATTTAGAACCTTACGTCGTAGTATATTTAGACGATATTATTGTACTCGGCGAAAGTCTCGAACACCACATGGAGACATTGCGAAAGGTGCTAGAACGTCTCAGAGCCGCGAATCTGAAGATTAATCACGAGAAAAGTCGTTTCCTGGAAACGTCAGTTATCTATCTCGGGCACGTTATCGACGAGCATGGGATTCACACGGACCCAGAAAAGGTGAAAGCAATCACCGAGATCGCTCCACCACGAACGACGAAAGAATTACGCCAGTTTTTGGGAATGGTTTCATGGTACCGACGATTCATCCCGAACTGTGCTGACCGAACTAAGCCACTCACTTCTTTACTCCAGAAAAAGAAACGTTGGAGATGGACAGAAGTAGAGCAAACGGCTTTCGACACTTTGAAAGATCATTTAAAATCCGCGCCGGTGTTAACTCCCCCGGATTTTAATAAGAGATTTACACTACAAACCGACGCGAGTAACGAAGGACTTGGTGCGGTGTTGACGCAGGAAGACGACGGGAAAGAACAAGTTATCGCGTACGCAAGTCGAGGGATGAACAAAGCGGAGCGAAATTACTCCGTGACCGAGAAAGAGTGCCTAGCCGTCGTTTGGGCGATACAGAAAATGAGGCCGTATCTCGAGGGATATGAGTTTACGGTAATCACCGATCACCAATCGTTAAAATGGTTGCGTACGATGGAAAGCCCGAGCGGTAGAGTAGCTAGGTGGAATATGTATTTGCAGCAATACGATTTCAACGTCGTATACCGAAAGGGAAAATGGAACAAAGTGGCCGACGCTTTGTCACGTAGTCAACCGGAAAAGGCCGACATTGAAGAAGCCGATGACCACGAAGCCGAGCTCGTGATCGACGCTTTAATACTAGGAGATTCGTGGTACGAACGCGTTAAAAGGGTGTTGAAAATGACCCACAGAAGTATCCAGAATACTGTTTAAAGAATGGTCTTTTGTACCGACACGCGTATCACAGTCTCGATTACACGGATCGAGGAGACGTTTGGAAGTTATGCATCCCAGATGCAGGCAGACGACAAGTTCTGCACGAGAATCACGACGCTCCGACCGGTGGACACGGAGGTATTGCAAAGACCATCGCGAGGATCTCACGTAGTTATTATTGGCCAAAAATGCGCGCCGAGATTACCGAGTACGTCCGTCAATGTATCAAATGTCAGGAATTTAAGCCGTCACAGCACCCCCCGTCTGCTCCGATGGGTACTATACCGGCTACCAGACCCTGGGCGGTGGTATCAGCGGATATCATCGGCCCAAAACCTAGGTCGACCAGCGGAATGGCGTATATCGTGGTATTTCAAGATAAATACACGAAATGGATCGAGGCACACCCATTACGCCATCAGAAGGCCGATGCGATTAGTAAGGTCCTAAAAGATAAAGTTTTACTGCGCTTTGGGCGAGTCGACACGGTCATCACGGATAATGGAACCCCATTCGTAAGCAAAGAGTTCACTTCGCTATTACAAGGATTCCATATCCAACACGTGAAAACCCCACCATACTCACCTCAGTGCAACCCTGTAGAACGCACGAATCGCGTAATTGGGACAATGATTGCCCAATTCGTTGAGAAAAGTCAGAAAACGTGGGATAAACTGCTACCGGAATTAATGTTCGCGTATAACACGGCGAAACACGACGCAACGCAGTTCTCACCAGCGTATTTAAATTACGGACGCGAGATTATGCCTCCTTTATCGGTAAGGGCATTGAGCGACGAAGGTACACACGAGCAACACGACCCGCATAAGGCGGCGAAATCTTTAAAAGAGACGATGGAATTAGTAAATGTAAATCTAGCACAGGCATACGAGCGACAGGCTAAATACTACAATAAGAAACGAGGATCGTGGCAACCTGAAGTCGGAGACTTGGTGAGTCGTAGAGAACACCACTTGTCTTTCGCAGGAGACAACTTTTCAGCCAAGCTGGCCAATAAGTTTTCCACGGGCTTCGTAGTCTCGAAAGTAGTAGGACCGTCAGTGTACGAACTAGAAAAGAACGGGAGAACGTATACAGCGCACATTAAGGATCTGAAACCTTGCCACGAGGGTAGTGAGCAGGTCAAAGATCATCGAGAACCCCCGGCTATTGAGCCAATTGAGACGACCGAGGAACCCGACGAGAATGCTCGCGTAACTCGATCGAGAACAAAGCGCGGGTTAGCGAAATTAGTTGTAGAGTCGTGGGCCCCGATTTGAAATTAGCCGAACGCGACGAAAAGAGTAAAAAGGTAAATTAAAATAATAAGTTCGTAGATTCACTGAACCTCTTTATTTTAATAACGCGGGTATGATAAAGTATGTTGAATGCCTACTAGTTTTAAGACATTTTTTCGACGATTTCGTAGACGATGGAGCCGTTGAAGATCAGCGAATTTCAAGAAGAAGTTCGACGTCTCGAGGAAGTTTTGAAGAACGACCCCCACGTCCCCACCGCTACCATAATCGCAAGTCACGACGTTCGACGAGTTCGACTCGCTCGACAACGCTGCGAGAAAATGTTGGAGCTATTCGGCTCAGCCAGTCCAGGTCCACGCCAGTGGAAGGGCCTCGACAAACCAAACGAACAGACCAGACAAGAACCTAAGACGAAGAGACTTCAACGACCGAAGATCTCAATCGTAGAAAACCGAATGCTGCCCGGAAAGATCCGGATAGTACCAGCCCCCGAGCCGTACGATCCAACTAAACCTGGATTCGTATGGACTCGACCGAGGAAGCTACAGCCACCGACGGAAACAGTGGAAGAAGAAGCACGCCTGTTAGAAGAGATCCTGATCACCAAGGAACCGGAGACCATTCACAGCGCCGTCCACTCGGATCTCCGAGACGAACAAAGTCCATGCCAAGGCAATCCCTTGACAATTACGACAGCGGTCACCTCGAAGGTGGCCTGTTTACCCAGTTGGGTTCGACACGACGACGCACCATTATTGATGGATTACCCGGATGAATTCGAAGACAAACCAGGAGATCTTTTCAAACGACCACGGAAACGACCGCCGCAGACGTTGGAGCAGTTGCTAGCAACTCTGACGCCGCTAGACCAAGTTAGAAGTCAACCGTTCCTTCCACATCAGAAGAGACGCCGATTCAAGGCGTATGATCCAGAAACTACGACTATATCAGGTGGTTCAGACACGTAATCAGTCATCACCGACTATAGTATCGACGGGAACTACTGCTCACGACATGCTGGCCAAACTACAGGGCAGCTTGAGCCAGAAATAAAGAAGTAACAAGAAAAATACAAGACGAAAAGTGGCAAACGAAGTTCACCACTTTTCTTTGTAAAGAAAGAGGGGTGTGAAGAAGGTATTAGGAGCAGGGAGGCGAAGGGGTGTCGCGTGCAGTGAGGCCGCCGGCATGGGACTAATCGACGGACCGAGCAAGCGATGGAGCGAGCCATCGCTACCGCGACCGCGTCGACTGCCGTGCCACGGCATTTATGTATATATGTTTAATTTTTGTCATGAGTTTAATTATTTTATTTATAGTTAATTATTATTATTACTATTGTAACTATTATTATGTTTAATTGTTTAGTTAAAAGTATTAATGAAAGATTATTAATTTAATTAACGGTTAAAACGTCGTTCGAAATAATTGAAACAATTAATTTGACAAGTTTCGTTTACAACTTTATTATTTGTTTACGGCGATTATTATTAACAATAATAATCTGTATATGATTTTTTTTTGTTTACAATTATTTCTTTGATTTAAAATTATTTCAAAGGACGACTATTAGAAAAAGGAATTTAGTAGTTTGCCATCGCGCGATAGATGGCGTCGACTGTTCGCTCGCGATAAAATCGCCGAGCTGATATAAGCGAAACCGCGACGTTATAATTTTGTTCTTTCAAAGAACAAAAATTTACTTTATCTGAAATAATTAATTGATTAAAATATTTTGAATAAATTCGAAATATCCAATTAATTATTTTTCTAGAATCCCAGGAAATTAAATTAGTATGGGGAAATAATTTTGGTAAAATAAATAATTATGTTTGTATAAAATTATTTTTCGACGTTGAAATATAAGGAAAAATGTAATTCGATTGAAATCGATGTAATCTGTTGAATCAATT